>NW_026646764.1:0-281810 GCF_949987535.1 Balaenoptera acutorostrata | reverse complement strand
GGGTATGCGTTAGGGTTAAGGTAGGGGTTAGGGTTAGGGTACGCGTTAGGGTGAGGGTAGTTATTAAACCTATCCCACTCTCTAGATACCCCTTAGCACGTAAAGGAATATTATTTGGGGGTCCAGCCATGGAGAAGAGTTTAGACACTAGGAGAAGATAAAGAACACACCCATTATCACGAAATCACATTAGGATTCTCTTTTTAACCTGTTCCTTAAAACACTAGTGCTTAGGAAATCTATTGGAGGCAGAAGCAGTCAAGGGTAGCTTAGGGTTAGGGTTAGGGTTAGGGTGAGTGTCAGGGTATGGCTTAGGGTACGGGTTCGGGGAGGGGTTCGGGTAGGGCGTTAGGGTATGGGTTAGGGTTAGGGTTAGGGTTAGTGTTAGGGTTAGGGCTCGGTTTAGGGTACGTGTTAGGATTAGGGTACGCGTTAGGGTTAGGGTAGGAGTTAGGGTTAGGGTACGCGTTAGGGTGAGGGTAGTTATTTAACCTATCCCACTCTCTAGATACCCCTTAGCACGGTAAAGGAATATTATTTGGGGGTCCAGCCATGGAGAAGAGTTTAGACACTAGGAGAAGATAAGGAACACACTCATTATCAAGAAATCACATTAGGATTCTCTTTTTAACCTGTTCCTTAAAACATTAGTGCTTAGGAAATCTATTGGAGGCAGAAGCCGTCAAGGTTAGCTTAGGGATAGGGTGAGGGTTAGGGTACGGCTTAGGGTACGGGTTCGGGGAGGGGTTCGGGTAGGGCGTAGGGTATGGGTTAGGGTTAGGGTTAGTGTTACGGTTAGGGCTCGGTTTAGGGTACGGGTTAGGATTAGGGTACGCGTTAGGGTTAGGGTAGGGGTTAGGGTTAGGGTACGCGTTAGGGTGAGGGTAGTTATTTAAACCTATCCCACTCTCTAGATACCCTTTAGCACGTAAAGGAATATTATTTGGGGGTCCAGCCATGGAGAAGAGTTTAGACACGAGGAGAAGATAAGGAACACACCCATTATCAAGAAATCACATTAGGATTCTCTTTTTAACCTGTTCCTTAAAACATTAGTGCTTAGGAAATGTATTGGAGGCAGAAGCAGTCAAGGGTAGCTTAGGGTTGGGTTAGGGTTAGGGTGAGGGTTAGGGTATGGCTTAGGGTACGGGTTCGGGGAGGGTTTCCGGTAGGGCGTAGGGTATGGGTTAGGGTTAGGGTTAGGGTTACTGTTAGGGTTAGGACTCGGTTTAGGGTACGGGTTAGGATTAGGGTACGCGTTAGGGTTAGGGTAGGGGTTAGGGTTAGGGTACGCGTTAGGGTGAGGGTAGTTATTAAAACTATCCCACTCTCTAGATACCCCTTAGCACGTAAAGGAATATTATTTGGGGGTCCAGCCATGGAGAAGAGTTTAGACACTAGGAGAAGATAAGGAACACACCCATTATCACGAAATCACATTAGGATTCTCTTTTTAACCTCTTCCTTAAAACACTAGTGCTTAGGAAATCTATTGGAGGCAGAAGCAGTCAAGGGTAGCTTAGGGTTAGGATTAGGGTTAGGGTGAGGGGTAGGGTACGGCTTAGGGTACGGGTTCAGGGAGGGGTTCGGGTAGGGCGTAGGGTATGGGTTAGGGTTAGGGTTAGGGTTAGTGTTAGGGTTAGGGCTCGGTTTAGGGTACGGGTTAGGATTAGGGTACGTGTTAGGGTTAGGGTAGGGGTTAGGGTTAAGGTTCGCGTTAGGGTGAGGGTAGTTATTAAACCTATCCCACTCTCTAGATACCCCTTAGCACGTAAAGGAATATTATTTGGGGGTCCAGCCATGGAGAAGAGTTTAGACACTAGGAGAAGATAAGGAACACACCCATTATCACGAAATCACATTAGGATTCTCTTTTTAACCTCTTCCTTAAAACACTAGTGCTTAGGAAATCTATTGGAGGCAGAAGCAGTCAAGGGTAGCTTAGGGTTAGGATTAGGGTTAGGGTGAGGGGTAGGGTACGGCTTAGGGTACGGGTTCAGGGAGGGGTTCGGGTAGGGCGTAGGGTATGGGTTAGGGTTAGGGTTAGGGTTAGTGTTAGGGTTAGGGCTCGGTTTAGGGTACGGGTTAGGATTAGGGTACGTGTTAGGGTTAGGGTAGGGGTTAGGGTTAAGGTTCGCGTTAGGGTGAGGGTAGTTATTAAACCTATCCCACTCTCTAGATACCCCTTAGCACGTAAAGGAATATTATTTGGGGGTCCAGCCATGGAGAAGAGTTTAGACACTAGGAGAAGATTAGGAACACACCCATTATCAAGAAATCACATTAGGATTCTCTTTTTAACCTGTTCCTTAAAACACTAGTGCTTAGGAAATCTATTGGAGGCAGAAGCAGTCAAGGGTAGCTTAGGGTTAGGGTTAGGGTTAGATTGAGGGTTAGGGTACAGCTTAGGGTACGGGTTCGGGGAGCGGTCCGGGTAGGGCGTAGGTTAAGGGTTAGGGTTAGGGTTAATGTTAGTGTTAGGGTTAGGGCTCGGTTTAGGGTACGGGTTAGGATTAGGGTACGCGTTACTGTTAGGGTAGGGGTTAGGGTAAGGGTACGCGATAGGGTGAGGTTAGTTATTAAACCTATCCCACTCTCTAGATACCCCTTAGCACGTAAAGGAATATTATTTGGGGGTCCAGCCATGGAGAAGAGTTTAGACACAAGGAGAAGATAAGGAACACACCAATTATCAAGAAATCACATTAGGATTCTCTTTTTAACCCGTTCCTTAAAACACTAATGCTTAGGACATCTATTGGAGGCAGAAGCAGTCAAGGGTAGCTTAGGGTTAGGGTGAGGGTTAGTGTATGGCTTAGGGTACGGGTTCGGGGATTGGTTCGGGTAGGGCGTAGGGTATGGGTTAGGGTTAGGGTTAGGGTTAGTGTTAGGGTTAGGGCTCGGTTTAGGGTACGGGTTAGGATTAGGGTACGCGTTAGGGTTATGGTAGGGGTTAGGGTTAGGGTACGCGTTAGGGTGAGGGTAGTTATTAAACCTATCCCACTCTCTAGATACCCCTTAGCACGTAAAGGAATATTATTTTGGGGTCCAGCCATAGAGAAGAGGTTAGACACGAGGAGAAGATAAGGAACACACCCATTGTCAAGAAATCACATTAGGATTCTCTTTTTAAACTGTTCCTTAAAACACTAGTGCTTAGGAAATCTATTGGAGGCAGAAGCAGTCAAGGGTAGCTTAGGGTTAGGGTTAGGGTTAGGGTGAGGGTTAGGGTATGGCTTAGGGTACGGGTTCGGGGAGGGGTTCGGGTAGGGCGTAGGGTATGGGTTAGGGTTAGGGTTAGTGTTAGTGTTAGGGTTAGGGCTCGGTTTAGGGTACGGGGTAGGATTAGGGTACGCGTTAGGGTTATGGTAGGGGTTAGCGTTAGGGTACGCATTAGGGTTAGAATAGTTATTAAACCTATCCCACTCTCTAGATACACCTTAGCACGTAAAGGAATATTATTTGGGGGTCCAGCCATGGAGAAGGGGTTAGACACGAGGAGAAGATAACGAACACACCCATTATCAAGAAATCACATTAGGATTCTCTTTTTAACCTGTTCCTTAAAACACTAGTGCTTAGGAAATCTATTGGAGGCAGAAGCCGTCAAGGGTAGCTTAGGGTTAGGGTTAGGGTTAGGGTGAGGGGTAGGGTACGGCTTAGGGTACGGGTTCAGGGAGGGGTTCGGTTAGGGCGTAGGGTATGGGTTAGGGTTACGGTTAGGGTTAGTGTTAGGGTTAGGGCTCGGTTTAGGGTACGGGTTAAGATTAGGGTATGCGTTAGGGTTAAGGTAGGGGTTAGGGTTAGGGTACGCGTTAGGGTGAGGGTAGTTATTAAACCTATCCCACTCTCTAGATACCCCTTAGCACGTAAAGGAATATTATTTGGGGGTCCAGCCATGGAGAAGAGTTTAGACACTAGGAGAAGATAAAGAACACACCCATTATCACGAAATCACATTAGGATTCTCTTTTTAACCTGTTCCTTAAAACACTAGTGCTTAGGAAATCTATTGGAGGCAGAAGCAGTCAAGGGTAGCTTAGGGTTAGGGTTAGGGTTAGGGTGAGTGTCAGGGTATGGCTTAGGGTACGGGTTCGGGGAGGGGTTCGGGTAGGGCGTAGGGTATGGGTTAGGGTTAGGGTTAGGGTTAGTGTTAGGGTTAGGGCTCGGTTTAGGGTACGTGTTAGGATTAGGGTACGCGTTAGGGTTAGGGTAGGAGTTAGGGTTAGGGTACGCGTTAGGGTGAGGGTAGTTATTTAACCTATCCCACTCTCTAGATACCCCTTAGCACGTAAAGGAATATTATTTGGGGGTCCAGCCATGGAGAAGAGTTTAGACACTAGGAGAAGATAAGGAACACACTCATTATCAAGAAATCACATTAGGATTCTCTTTTTAACCTGTTCCTTAAAACATTAGTGCTTAGGAAATCTATTGGAGGCAGAAGCCGTCAAGGTTAGCTTAGGGATAGGGTGAGGGTTAGGGTACGGCTTAGGGTACGGGTTCGGGGAGGGGTTCGGGTAGGGCGTAGGGTATGGGTTAGGGTTAGGGTTAGTGTTACGGTTAGGGCTCGGTTTAGGGTACTGGTTAGGATTAGGGTACGCGTTAGGGTTAGGGTAGGGGTTAGGGTTAGGGTACGCGTTAGGGTGAGGGTAGTTATTAAACCTATCCCACTCTCTAGATACCCTTTAGCACGTAAAGGAATATTATTTGGGGGTCCAGCCATGGAGAAGAGTTTAGACACGAGGAGAAGATAAGGAACACACCCATTATCAAGAAATCACATTAGGATTCTCTTTTTAACCTGTTCCTTAAAACATTAGTGCTTAGGAAATGTATTGGAGGCAGAAGCAGTCAAGGGTAGCTTAGGGTTGGGTTAGGGTTAGGGTGAGGGTTAGGGTATGGCTTAGGGTACGGGTTCGGGGAGGGTTTCCGGTAGGGCGTAGGGTATGGGTTAGGGTTAGGGTTAGGGTTACTGTTAGGGTTAGGACTCGGTTTAGGGTACGGGTTAGGATTAGGGTACGCGTTAGGGTTAGGGTAGGGGTTAGGGTTAGGGTACGCGTTAGGGTGAGGGTAGTTATTAAAACTATCCCACTCTCTAGATACCCCTTAGCACGTAAAGGAATATTATTTGGGGGTCCAGCCATGGAGAAGAGTTTAGACACTAGGAGAAGATAAGGAACACACCCATTATCACGAAATCACATTAGGATTCTCTTTTTAACCTCTTCCTTAAAACACTAGTGCTTAGGAAATCTATTGGAGGCAGAAGCAGTCAAGGGTAGCTTAGGGTTAGGATTAGGGTTAGGGTGAGGGGTAGGGTACGGCTTAGGGTACGGGTTCAGGGAGGGGTTCGGGTAGGGCGTAGGGTATGGGTTAGGGTTAGGGTTAGGGTTAGTGTTAGGGTTAGGGCTCGGTTTAGGGTACGGGTTAGGATTAGGGTACGTGTTAGGGTTAGGGTAGGGGTTAGGGTTAAGGTTCGCGTTAGGGTGAGGGTAGTTATTAAACCTATCCCACTCTCTAGATACCCCTTAGCACGTAAAGGAATATTATTTGGGGGTCCAGCCATGGAGAAGAGTTTAGACACTAGGAGAAGATAAGGAACACACCCATTATCACGATATCACATTAGGATTCTCTTTTTAACCTGTTCCTTAAAACACTAGTGCTTAGGAAATCTATTGGAGGCAGAAGCAGTCAAGGGTAGCTTAGGGTTAGGGTTAGGGTTAGGGTGAGGGTTAGGGTACGGCTTAGGGTACAGGTTCGGGGAAGGGTTCGGGTAGGGCGTAGTGTATGGGTTAGGGTTAGGGTTAGGGTTAGTGTTAGGGTTAGGGCTCGGTTGAGGATACGGGATAGGATTAGGGTACGCGTTAGGGTTAGGGTAGGGGTTAGGGTTAGGGTACGCGTTAGGGTGAGGGTAGTTATTAAACCTATCCCACTCTCTAGATACCCCTTAGCACGTAAAGGAATATTATTTGGGGGTCCAGCCATGGAGAAGAGTTTAGACACTAGGAGAAGATTAGGAACACACCCATTATCAAGAAATCACATTAGGATTCTCTTTTTAACCTGTTCCTTAAAACACTAGTGCTTAGGAAATCTATTGGAGGCAGAAGCAGTCAAGGGTAGCTTAGGGTTAGGGTTAGGGTTAGATTGAGGGTTAGGGTACAGCTTAGGGTACGGGTTCGGGGAGCGGTCCGGGTAGGGCGTAGGTTAAGGGTTAGGGTAAGGGTTAAGGTTAGTGTTAGGGTTAGGGCTCGGTTTAGGGTACGGGTTAGGATTAGGGTACGCGTTACTGTTAGGGTAGGGGTTAGGGTAAGGGTACGCGATAGGGTGAGGTTAGTTATTAAACCTATCCCACTCTCTAGATACCCCTTAGCACGTAAAGGAATATTATTTGGGGGTCCAGCCATGGAGAAGAGTTTAGACACAAGGAGAAGATAAGGAACACACCCATTATCAATAAATCACATTAGGATTCTCTTTTTAACCCGTTCCTTAAAACACTAATGCTTAGGAAATCTATTGGAGGCAGAAGCAGTCAAGGGTAGCTTAGGGTTAGGATTAGGGTTAGGGTGAGGGGTAGGGTACGGCTTAGGGTACGGGTTCAGGGAGGGGTTCGGGTAGGGCGTAGGGTATGGGTTAGGGTTAGGGTTAGTGTTAGGGTTAGGGCTCGGTTTAGGGTACGGGTTAGGATTAGGGTACGTGTTAGGGTTAGGGTAGGGGTTAGGGTTAAGGTACGCGTTAGGGTGAGGGTAGTTATTAAACCTATCCCACTCTCTAGATACCCCTTAGCACGTAAAGGAATATTATTTGGGGGTCCAGCCATGGAGAAGAGTTTAGACACTAGGAGAAGATAAGGAACACACCCATTATCACGATATCACATTAGGATTCTCTTTTTAACCTGTTCCTTAAAACACTAGTGCTTAGGAAATCTATTGGAGGCAGAAGCAGTCAAGGGTAGCTTAGGGTTAGGGTTAGGGTTAGGGTGAGGGTTAGGGTTGGGCTTAGGGTACGGGTTCGGGGAAGGGTTCGGGTAGGGCGTAGTGTATGGGTTAGGGTTAGGGTTAGGGTTAGTGTTAGGGTTAGGGCTCGGTTGAGGATACGGGATAGGATTAGGGTACGCGTTAGGGTTAGGGTAGGGGTTAGGGTTAGGGTACGCGTTAGGGTGAGGGTAGTTATTAAACCTATCCCACTCTCTAGATACCCCTTAGCACGTAAAGGAATATTATTTGGGGTCCAGCCATGGAGAAGAGTTTAGACACTAGGAGAAGATAAGGAACACACCCATTATCAAGAAATCACATTAGGATTCTCTTTTTAACCTGTTCCTTAAAACACTAGTGCTTAGGAAATCTATTGGAGGCAGAAGCAGTCAAGGGTAGCTTAGGGTTAGGGTTAGGGTTAGATTGAGGGTTAGGGTACGGCTTAGGGTACGGGTTCGGGGAGGGGTTCAGGTAGGGCGTAGGGTATGGGTTAGGGTTAGGGTTAGGGTTAGTGTTAGGGTTAGGGCTCGGTTTAGGGTACGGGTTAGGATTAGGGTACGCGTTAGAGTTAGGGTAGGGGTTAGGGTTAGGGTATGCGTTAGGGTGACGGTAGTTATTAAAACTATCTCACTCTCTAGATACCCCTTAGCACGTAAAGGAATATTATTTGGGGGTCCAGCCATGGAGAAGAGGTTAGACACTAGGAGAAGATAAGGAACACACCCATTATCAAGAAATCACATTAGGATTCTCTTTTTAACCTGTTCCTTAAAACACTAGTGCTTAGGAAATCTATTGGAGGCAGAAGCAGTCAAGGGTAGCTTAGGGTTAGGGTGAGGGTTAGGGTGAGGGTTAGGGTACGGCTTAGGTTTCGGGTTCGGGGAGGGGTTTGGGTAGGGCGTAGGGTATGGGTTAGGGTTAGGGTTAGGGTTAGTGTTAGGGTTAGGGCTCGGTTTAGGGTACGGTTTGGATTAGGGTACGCGTTAGGGTTAGGGTAGGGGTTAGGGTTAGGGTACGCGTTAGGGTGAGGGTAGTTATTAAACCTCTCCCTCTCACTAGATACCCCTTAGCACGTAAAGGAATATTATTTTGGGGTCCAGCCATGGAGAAGAGTTTAGACACTAGGAGAAGATAAGGAACATACCCATTATCACGAAATCACATTAGGATTCTCTTTTTAACCTGTTCCTTAAAACACTAGTGCTTAGGAAATCTATTGGAGGCAGAAGCAGTCAAGGGTAGCTTAGGGTTAGGGTTAGGGTTAGGGTGAGGGTTAGGGTATGGCTTAGGGTACGGGTTCGGGGAGGGGTTCGGGTAGGGCGTAGGGTATGGGTTAGGGTTATGGTTAGGGTTAGGGCTCGGTTTAGGGTACGGGTTAGGATTAGGGTACGCGTTAGGGTTAGGGTAGGGGTTAGGGTTAGGGTATGCATTAGGGTGAGGGTAGTTATTAAACCTATCCCACTCTCTAGATACCCCTTAGCACGTAAAGGAATATTATTTGGGGGTCCAGCCATGGAGAAGAGTTTAGACACTAGGAGAAGATAACGAACACACCCATTATCAAGAAATCACATTAGGATTCTCTTTTTAACCCGTTCCTTAAAACACTAGTGCTTAGGAAATCTATTGGAGGCAGAAGCAGTCAAGTGTAGCTTAGGGTTAGGGTTAGGGTTAGGGTGAGGGTTAGGGTACGGCTTAGGGTACGGGTTCGGGGAGGGTTTCTGGTAGGGCGTAGGGTATGGGTTAGGGTTAGGGTTAGGGCTAGTGTTAGGGTTAGGGCTCGGTTTAGGGTACGGGTTAGGATTAGGGTACGCGTTACGGTTAGGGTAGGGGTTAGGGTTAGGGTACGCGATAGGGTGAGGTTAGTTATTAAACCTATCCCACTCTCTAGATACCCCTTAGCACGTAAAGGAATATTATTTCGGGGTCCAGCCATGGAGAAGAGTTTAGACACTAGGAGAAGATAAGGAACACACCCATTATCAAGAAATCACATTAGGATTCTCTTTTTAACCTGTTCCTTAAAACACTAGTGCTTAGGAAATCTATTGCAGGCAGAAGCAGTCAAGGGTAGCTTAGCGTTAGGGTTAGGGTTAGGGTGAGGGTTAGGGTATGGCTTAGGGTACGGGTTCGGGGAGGGGTTCGGGTAGGGCGTAGGGTATGGGTTAGGGTTAGGGCTCGGTTTAGGGTACGGATTAGGAATAGGGTACGCGTTAGGGTTAGGGTAGGGGTTAGGGTTAGGGTATGAATTAGGGTGAGGGTAGTTATTAAACCTATCCCACTCTCTAGATACCCCTTAGCACGTAAAGGAATATTATTTGGGGGTCCAACCATGGAGAAGAGGTTAGACACTAGGAGAAGATAAGGAACACACCCATTATCAAGAAATCACATTAGGATTCTCTTTTTAACCTGTTCCTTAAAACACTAGTGCTTAGGAAATCTCTTGGAGGCAGAAGCAGTCAAGGGTAGCTTAGTGTTAGGGTTAGGGTTAGATTGAGGGTTAGGGTACGGCTTAGGGTACGGGTTCGGGGAGGGTTTCGGGTAGGGCGTAGGGTATGGGTTAGGGTTAGGGTTAGGGCTAGTGTTAGGGTTAGGGCTCGGTTTAGGGTACGGGTTAGGATTAGGGTACGCGTTAGGGTTAGGGTAGGGGTTAGGGTTAGGGTACGCGATAGGGTGAGGTTAGTTATTAAACCTATCCCACTCTCTAGATATCCCTTAGCACGTAAAGGAATATGATTTGGGGTTCTAGCCATGGAGAAGAGTTTAGACACTAGGAGAAGATTAGGAACACACCCATTATCAAGAAATCACATTAGGATTCTCTTTTTAACCTGTTCCTTAAAACACTAGTGCTTAGGAAATCTATTGGAGGCAGAAGCAGTCAAGGGTAGCTTAGGGTTAGGGTTAGGGTTAGATTGAGGGTTAGGGTACGGCGTAGGGTACGGGTTCGGGGAGCGGTCCGGGTAGGGCGTAGGTTAAGGGTTAGGGTTAGGGTTAAGGTTAGTGTTAGGGTTAGGGCTCGGTTTAGGGTACGGGTTAGGATTAGGGTACGCGTTACTGTTAGGGTAGGGGTTAGGGTAAGGGTACGCGATAGGGTGAGGTTAGTTATTAAACCTATCCCACTCTCTAGATACCCCTTAGCACGTAGAGGAATATTATTTGGGGGTCCAGCCATGGAGAAGAGTAGACACTAGGAGAAGATAAGGAACACACCCATTATCAAGAAATCACATTAGGATTCTCTTTTTAACCTGTTCCTTAAAACACTAGTGCTTAGGAAATCTATTGCAGGCAGAAGCAGTCAAGGGTAGCTTAGCGTTAGGGTTAGGGTTAGGGTGAGGGTTAGGGTATGGCTTAGGGTACGGGTTCGGGGAGGGGTTCGGGTAGGGCGTAGGGTATGGTTTAGGGTTAGGGATAGGGTTAGTGTTAGGGTTAGGGCTCGGTTTAGGGTACGGGTTAGGATTAGGGTACGCGTTAGGGTTAGGGTAGGCGTTAGGGTTAGGGTACGCGATAGGGTGAGGTTAGTTATTAAACCTATCCCACTCTCTAGATATCCCTTAGCACGTAAAGGAATATGATTTGGGGTTCTAGCCATGGAGAAGAGTTTAGACACTAGGAGAAGATTAGGAACACACACATTATCAAGAAATCACATTAGGATTCTCTTTTTAACCTGTTCCTTAAAACACTAGTGCTTAGGAAATCTATTGGAGGCAGAAGCCGTCAAGGGTAGCTTAGTGTTAGGGTTAGGGTTAGGGTGAGGGTTAGGGTACGGCTTAGGGTACGGGTTCGGGGAGGGGTTCGGGTAAGGCGTAGGGTATGTGTTAGGGTTAGGGTTAGGGCTAGTGTTAGGGTTAGGGCTCGGTTTAGGGTACGGGTTAGGATTAGGGTACGCGTTAGGGTTAGGGTAGGGGTTAGGGTTAGGGTACGCGTTAGGGTGAGGGTAGTTATTAAACCTTTGCCTCTCTCTAGATACCCCTTAGCACGTAAAGGAATATTATGTTTTGGTCCAGCCATGGAGAAGAGTTTAGACACTAGGAGAAGATAAGGAACACACCCATTATCACGAAATCACATTAGGATTCTGTTTTTAACATGTTCCTTAAAACACTAGTGCTTAGGAAATCTATTGGAGGCAGAAGCAGTCAAGGGTAGCTTAGGGTTAGGGTTAGGGTTAGATTGAGGGTTAGGGTACGGCTTAGGGTACGGGTTCGGGGAGGGATTCGGGTAGGGCGTAGGGTATGGGTTAGGGTTAGGGTTAGGGGTAGTGTTAGGGTTAGGGCTCGGTTTAGGGTACGGGTTAGGATTAGGGTACGCGTTAGGGTTAGGGTAGGGGTTAGGGTTAGGGTACGTGATAGGGTGAGGTTAGTTATTAAACCTATCCCACTCTCTAGATATCCCTTAGCACGTAAAGGAATATGATTTGGGGTTCTAGCCATGGAGAAGAGTTTAGACACTAGGAGAAGATTAGGAACACACCCATTATCAAGAAATCACATTAGGATTCTCTTTTTAACCTGTTCCTTAAAACACTAGTGCTTAGGAAATCTATTGGAGGCAGAAGCAGTCAAGGGTAGCTTAGGGTTAGGGTTAGGGTTAGATTGAGGGTTAGGGTACGGCTTAGGGTACGGGTTCAGGGAGCGGTCCGTGTAGGGCGTAGGTTAAGGGTTAGGGTTAGGGTTAAGGTTAGTGTTAGGGTTAGGGCTCGGTTTAGGGTACGGGTTAGGATTAGGGTACGCGTTACTGTTAGGGTAGGGGTTAGGGTAAGGGTACGCGATAGGGTGAGGTTAGTTATTAAACCTATCCCACTCTCTAGATACCCCTTAGCACGTAAAGGAATATTATTTGGGGGTCCAGCCATGGAGAAGAGTTTAGACACAAGGAGAAGATAAGGAACACACCCATTATCAATAAATCACATTAGGATTCTCTTTTTAACCCGTTCCTTAAAACACTAATGCTTAGGAAATCTATTGGAGGCAGAAGCAGTCAAGGGTAGCTTAGGGTTAGGGTTAGGGTTACGGTGAGGGTTAGGGTACGGCTCAGGGTACGGGTTCGGGGAGGGGTTCGGGTAGGGCGTAGGGTATGGGTTAGGGTTAGGGTTAGGGCTAGTGTTAGGGTTAGGGCTCGGTTTAGGGTACGGGTTAGGATTAGGGTACGCGTTAGTGTTAGGGTAGGGGTTAGGGTTAGGGTACGCGATAGGGTGAGGTTAGTTATTAAACCTATCCCACTCTCTAGATACCCCTTAGCACGTAAAGGAATATTATTTGGGGGTCCAGCCATGGAGAAGAGTTTAGACACTAGGAGAAGATAAGGAACACATGCATTATCAAGAAATCACACTAGGATTCTCTTTTTAACCTGTTCCTTAAAACACTAGTGCTTAGGAAATCTATTGGAGGCAGAAGCCGTCAAGGGTAGCTTAGTGTTAGGGTTAGGGTTAGGGTGAGGGTTAGGGTACGGCTTAGGGTAAGGGTTCGGGGAGGGGTTCGGGTAAGGCGTAGGGTATGTGTTAGGGTTAGGGTTAGGGCTAGTGTTAGGGTTAGGGCTCGGTTTAGGGTACGGGTTAGGATTAGGGTACGCGTTAGCGTTAGGGTAGGGGTTAGGGTTAGGGTACGCGTTAGGGTGAGGGTAGTTATTAAACCTTTGCCTCTCTCTAGATACCCCTTAGCACGTAAAGGAATATTATGTTGTGGTCCAGCCATGGAGAAGAGTTTAGACACTAGGAGAAGATAAGGAACACACCCATTATCACGAAATCACATTAGGATTCTGTTTTTAACATGTTCCTTAAAACACTAGTGCTTAGGAAATCTATTGGAGGCAGAAGCAGTCAAGGGTAGCTTAGGGTTAGGGTTAGGGTTAGATTGAGGGTTAGGGTACGGCTTAGGGTACGGGTTCGGGGAGGGTTTCGGGTAGGGCGTAGGGTATGGGTTAGGGTTAGGGTTAGGGCTAGTGTTAGGGTTAGGGCTCGGTTTAGGGTACGGGTTAGGATTAGGGTACGCGTTAGTGTTAGGGTAGGGGTTAGGGTTAGGGTACGCGATAGGGTGAGTTTAATTATTAAACCTGTCGCACTCTCTAGATACCCCTTAGCACGTAAAGGAATATTATTTGGGCGTCCAGCCATGGAGAAGAGTTTAGACACTAGGAGAAGATAAGGAACACACCCATTATCAAGAAATCACATTAGGATTCTCTTTTTAACCTGTTCCTTGAAACACTAGTGCTTAGGAAATCTATTGGAGGCAGAAGCAGTCAAGGGTAGCTTAGGGTTAGGGTTAGGGTTAGATTGAGGGTTAGGGTACGGCGTAGGGTACGGGTTCGCGGAGCGGTCCGGGTAGGGCGTAGGTTAAGGGTTAGGGTTAGGGTTAAGGTTAGTGTTAGGGTTAGGGCTCGGTTTAGGGTACGGGTTAGGATTAGGGTACGCGTTACTGTTAGGGTAGGGGTTAGGGTAAGGGTACGCGATAGGGTGAGGTTAGTTATTAAACCTATCCCACTCTCCAGATACCCCTTAGCACGTAAAGGAATATTATTTGGGGGTCCAGCCATGGAGAAGAGTAGACACTAGGAGAAGATAAGGAACACACCCATTATCAAGAAATCACATTAGGATTCTCTTTTTAACCTGTTCCTTAAAACACTAGTGCTTAGGAAATCTATTGCAGGCAGAAGCAGTCAAGGGTAGCTTAGCGTAAGGGTTAGGGTTAGGGTGAGGGTTAGGGTATGGCTTAGGGTACGGGTTCGGGGAGGGGTTCGGGTAGGGCGTAGGGTATGGTTTAGGGTTAGGGATAGGGTTAGTGTTAGGGTTAGGGCTCGGTTTAGGGTACGGGTTAGGATTAGGGTACGCGTTAGGGTTAGGGTAGGCGTTAGGGTTAGGGTACGCGATAGGGTGAGGTTAGTTATTAAACCTATCCCACTCTCTAGATATCCCTTAGCACGTAAAGGAATATGATTTGGGGTTCTAGCCATGGAGAAGAGTTTAGACACTAGGAGAAGATTAGGAACACACACATTATCAAGAAATCACATTAGGATTCTCTTTTTAACCTGTTCCTTAAAACACTAGTGCTTAGGAAATCTATTGGAGGCAGAAGCAGTCAAGGGTAGCTTAGGGTTAGGGTTAGGGTTAGATTGAGGGTTAGGGTACGGCTTAGGGTACGGGTTCGGGGAGCGGTCCGGGTAGGGCGTAGGTTAAGGGTTAGGGTTATTGTTAAGGTTAGTGTTAGGGTTAGGGCTCGGTTTAGGGTACGGGTTAGGATTAGGGTACGCGTTACTGTTAGTGTAGGGGTTAGGGTAAGGGTACGCGATAGGGTGAGGTTAGTTATTAAACCTATCCCACTCTCTAGATACCCCTTAGCACGTAAAGGAATATTATTTGGGGGTCCAGCCATGGAGAAGAGTTTAGACACAAGGAGAAGATCAGGAACACACCCATTATCAAGAAATCACATTAGGATTCTCTTTTTAACCCGTTCCTTAAAACACTAATGCTTAGGAAATCTATTGGAGGCAGAAGCAGTCAAGGGTAGCTTAGGGTTAGGGTTAGGGTTAGGGTGAGGGTTAGGGTACGGCTTAGGGTACGGGTTCGGGGAGGGGTTCGGGTAGGGCGTAGGGTATGGGTTAGGGTTAGGGTTAGGGCTAGTGTTAGGGTTAGGGCTCGGTTTAGGGTACGGGTTAGGATTAGGGTACGTGTTAGGGTTAGGGTAGGGGTTAGGGTTAAGGTACGCGTTAGGGTGAGGGTAGTTATTAAACCTATCCCATTCTCTAGATACCCCTTAGCACGTAAAGGAATATTATTTGGGGGTCCAGCCATGGAGAAGAGTTTAGACACTAGGAGAAGATAAGGAACACACCCATTATCACGAAATCACATTAGGATTCTCTTTTTAACCTGTTCCTTAAAACACTAGTGCTTAGGAAATCTATTGGAGGCAGAAGCAGTGAAGGGTAGCTTAGGGTTAGGGTTAGGGTTAGGGTGAGGGTTAGGGTACGGCTTAGGGTACAGGTTCGGGGAGGGGTTCGGGTAGGGCGTAGTGTATGGGTTAGGGTTAGGGTTAGGGTTAGTGTTAGGGTTAGGGCTCGGTTGAGGATACGGGATAGGATTAGGGTATGCGTTAGGGTTAGGGTAGGCGTTAGGGTTAGGGTACGCGTTAGGGTGAGGGTAGTTATTAAACCTATCCCACTCTCTAGATACCCCTTAGCACGTAAAGGAATATTATTTGGGGGTGCAGCCATGGAGAAGAGTTTAGACACTAGGAGAAGATAAGGAACACACCCATTATCACGAAATCACATTAGGATTCTCTTTTTAACCTGTTCCTTAAAACACTAGTGCTTAGGAAATCTATTGGAGGCAGAAGCAGTCAAGGGTAGCTTAGGGTTAGGGTTAGGGTTAGATTGAGGGTTAGGGTACGGCTTAGGTTATGGTTTCGGGGAGGGGTTCGGGTAGGGCGTAGGGTATGGGTTAGGGTTAGGGTTAGCGTTAGTGTTAGGGTTAGGGCTCGGTTTAGGGTACGGGTTAGGATTAGGGTACGCGTTAGGGTTAGGGTAGGGGTTAGGGTTAGGGTACGCGTTAGGGTGAGGGTAGTTATTAAACCTCTCCCTCTCTCTAGATACCCCTTAGCACGTAAAGGAATATTATTTGGGGGTCCAGCCATGGAGAAGAGTTTAGACACTAGGAGAAGATAAGGAACACACCCATTATCACGAAATCACATTAGGATTCTCTTTTTAACCTGTTCCTTAAAACACTAGTGCTTAGGAAATCTATTGGAGGCAGAGGCAGTGAAGGGTAGCTTAGGATTAGGGTGAGGGTTAGGGTGAGGGTTAGGGTACGGGTTTGGGGAGGGGTTCGGGTAGGGCGTAGGGTATGGGTTAGGGTTACGGTTAGGGTTAGTGTTAGGGTTAGGGCTCGGTTTAGGGTACGGGTTAGGATTAGGGTACGCGTTAGTGTTAGGGTAGGGGTTAGGGTAAGGGTACGCGATAGGGTGAGGTTAGTTATTAAACCTATCCCACTCTCTAGATACCCCTTAGCACGTAAAGGAATATTATTTGGGGGTCCAGCCATGGAGAAGAGTTTAGACACTAGGAGAAGATAACGAACACACCCATTATCAAGAAATCACATTAGGATTCTCTTTTTAACCCGTTCCTTAAAACACTAGTGCTTAGGAAATCTATTGAGGCAGAAGCCGTCAAGGGTAGCTTAGGGTTAGGGTTAGGGTTAGGGTGAGGGTTAGGGTACGGCTTAGGGTACGGGTTCGGGGAGGGGTTCGGGTAGGGCGTAGGGTATGGGTTAGGGTTAGGGTTAGGGCTAGTGTTAGGGTTAGGGCTCGGTTTAGGGTACGGGTTAGGATTAGGGTACGCGTTAGGGTTAGGGTAGGGGTTAGGGTTAGGGTACGCGATAGGGTGAGGTTAGTTATTAAACCTATCCCACTCTCTAGATACCCCTTAGCACGTAAAGGAATATTATTTGGGGGTCCAGCCATGGAGAAGAGTTTAGACACTAGGAGAAGATAAGGAACACACCCATTATCAAGAAATCACATTAGGATTCTCTTTTTAACCTGTTCCTTAAAACACTAGTGCTTAGGAAATCTATTGCAGGCAGAAGCAGTCAAGGGTAGCTTAGCGTTAGGGTTAGGGTTAGGGTGAGGGTTAGGGTATGGCTTAGGGTACGGGTTCGGGGAGGGGTTCGGGTAGGGCGTAGGGTATGGGTTAGGGTTAGGGCTCGGTTTAGGGTACGGGTTAGGATTAGGGTACGCGTTAGGGTTAGGGTAGGGGTTAGGGTTAGGGTATGCATTAGGGTGAGGGTAGTTATTAAACCTATCCCACTCTCTAGATACCCCTTAGCACGTAAAGGAATATTATTTGGGGGTCCAACCATGGAGAAGAGGTTAGACACTAGGAGAAGATAAGGAACACACCCATTATCAAGAAATCACATTAGGATTCTCTTTTTAACCTGTTCCTTAAAACACTAGTGCTTAGGAAATCTCTTGGAGGCAGAAGCAGTCAAGGGTAGCTTAGGGTTAGGGTTAGGGTTAGATTGAGGGTTAGGGTACGGCTTAGGGTACGGGTTCGGGGAGGGTTTCGGGTAGGGCGTAGGGTATGGGTTAGGGTTAGGGTTAGGGCTAGTGTTAGGGTTAGGGCTCGGTTTAGGGTACGGGTTAGGATTAGGGTACGCGTTAGGGTTAGGGTAGGGGTTAGGGTTAGGGTACGCGATAGGGTGAGGTTAGTTATTAAACCTATCCCACTCTCTAGATATCCCTTAGCACGTAAAGGAATATGATTTGGGGTTCTAGCCATGGAGAAGAGTTTAGACACTAGGAGAAGATTAGGAACACACCCATTATCAAGAAATCACATTAGGATTCTCTTTTTAACCTGTTCCTTAAAACACTAGTGCTTAGGAAATCTATTGGAGGCAGAAGCAGTCAAGGGTAGCTTAGGGTTAGGGTTAGGGTTAGATTGAGGGTTAGGGTACGGCGTAGGGTACGGGTTCGGGGAGCGGTCCGGGTAGGGCGTAGGTTAAGGGTTAGGGTTAGGGTTAAGGTTAGTGTTAGGGTTAGGGCTCGGTTTAGGGTACGGGTTAGGATTAGGGTACGCGTTACTGTTAGGGTAGGGGTTAGGGTAAGGGTACGCGATAGGGTGAGGTTAGTTATTAAACCTATCCCACTCTCTAGATACCCCTTAGCACGTAAAGGAATATTATTTGGGGGTCCAGCCATGGAGAAGAGTAGACACTAGGAGAAGATAAGGAACACACCCATTATCAAGAAATCACATTAGGATTCTCTTTTTAACCTGTTCCTTAAAACACTAGTGCTTAGGAAATCTATTGCAGGCAGAAGCAGTCAAGGGTAGCTTAGCGTTAGGGTTAGGGTTAGGGTGAGGGTTAGGGTATGGCTTAGGGTACGGGTTCGGGGAGGGGTTCGGGTAGGGCGTAGGGTATGGGTTAGGGTTAGGGTTAGGGCTAGTGTTAGGGTTAGGGCTCGGTTTAGGGTACGGGTTAGGATTAGGGTACGCGTTATTGTTAGGGTAGGGGTTAGGGTTAGGGTACGCGATAGGGAGAGGTTAGTTATTAAACCTATCCCACTCTCTAGATACCCCTTAGCACGTAAAGGAATATTATTTGGGGGTCCAGCCATGGAGAAGAGTTTAGACACGAGGAGAAGATAAGGAACACACGCATTATCAAGAAATCACACTAGGATTCTCTTTTTAACCTGTTCCTTAAAACACTAGTGCTTAGGAAATCTATTGGAGGCAGAAGCCGTCAAGGGTAGCTTAGTGTTAGGGTTAGGGTTACGGTGAGGGTTAGGGTACGGCTTAGGGTACGGGTTCGGGGAGGGGTTCGGGTAAGGCGTAGGGTATGTGTTAGGGTTAGGGTTAGGGCTAGTGTTAGGGTTAGGGCTCGGTTTAGGGTACGGGTTAGGATTAGGGTACGCGTTAGGGTTAGGGTAGGGGTTAGGGTTAGGGTACGCGTTAGGGTGAGGGTAGTTATTAAACCTTTGCCTCTCTCTAGATACCCCTTAGCACGTAAAGGAATATTATGTTGTGGTCCAGCCATGGAGAAGAGTTTAGACACTAGGAGAAGATAAGGAACACACCCATTATCACGAAATCACATTAGGATTCTGTTTTTAACATGTTCCTTAAAACACTAGTGCTTAGGAAATCTATTGGAGGCAGAAGCAGTCAAGGGTAGCTTAGGGTTAGGGTTAGGGTTAGATTGAGGGTTAGGGTACGGCTTAGGGTACGGGTTCGGGGAGGGTTTCGGGTAGGGCGTAGGGTATGGGTTAGGGTTAGGGTTAGGGCTAGTGTTAGGGTTAGGGCTCGGTTTAGGGTACGGGTTAGGATTAGGGTACGCGTTAGGGTTAGGGTAGGGGTTAGGGTTAGGGTACGCGATAGGGTGAGGTTAGTTATTAAACCTATCCCACTCTCTAGATATCCCTTAGCACGTAAAGGAATATGATTTGGGGTTCTAGCCATTGAGAAGAGTTTAGACACTAGGAGAAGATTAGGAACACACCCATTATCAAGAAATCACATTAGGATTCTCTTTTTAACCTGTTCCTTAAAACACTAGTGCTTAGGAAATCTATTGGAGGCAGAAGCAGTCAAGGGTAGCTTAGGGTTAGGGTTAGGGTTACGGTGAGGGTTAGGGTACGGCTCAGGGTACGGGTTCGGGGAGGGGTTCGTGTAGGGCGTAGGGTATGGGTTAGGGTTAGGGTTAGGGCTAGTGTTAGGGTTAGGGCTCGGTTTAGGGTACGGGTTAGGATTAGGGTACGCGTTAGTGTTAGGGTAGGGGTTAGGGTTAGGGTACGCGATAGGGTGAGGTTAGTTATTAAACCTATCCCACTCTCTAGATACCCCTTAGCACGTAAAGGAATATTATTTGGGGGTCCAGCCATGGAGAAGAGTTTAGACACGAGGAGAAGATAAGGAACACATGCATTATCAAGAAATCACACTAGGATTCTCTTTTTAACCTGTTCCTTAAAACACTAGTGCTTAGGAAATCTATTGGAGGCAGAAGCCGTCAAGGGTAGCTTAGTGTTAGGGTTAGGGTTAGGGTGAGGGTTAGGGTACGGCTTAGGGTAAGGGTTCGGGGAGGGGTTCGGGTAAGGCGTAGGGTATGTGTTAGGGTTAGGGTTAGGGCTAGTGTTAGGGTTAGGGCTCGGTTTAGGGTACGGGTTAGGATTAGGTTACGCGTTAGGGTTAGGGTAGGGGTTAGGGTTAGGGTACGCGTTAGGGTGAGGGTAGTTATTAAACCTTTGCCTCTCTCTAGATACCCCTTAGCACGTAAAGGAATATTATGTTGTGGTCCAGCCATGGAGAAGAGTTTAGACACTAGGAGAAGATAAGGAACACACCCATTATCAAGAAATCACATTAGGATTCTCTTTTTAACCTGTTCCTTAAAACACTAGTGCTTAGGAAATCTATTGGAGGCAGAAGCAGTCAAGGGTAGCTTAGGGTTAGGGTTAGGGTTAGATTGAGGGTTAGGGTACGGCTTAGGGTACGGGTTCGGGGAGGGGTTCGGGTAGGGCGTAGGGTATGGGTTAGGGTTAGGGTTAGGGTTAGTGTTAGGGTTATGGCTCGGTTTAGGGTACGGGTTAGGATTAGGGTACGCGTTAGGGTTAGGGTAGGCGTTAGGGTTAGGGTACGCGTTAGGGTGAGGGTAGTTATTAAACCTCTCCCTCTCTCTAGATACCCCTTAGCACGTAAAGGAATATTATTTGGGGGTGCAGCCATGGAGAAGAGTTTAGACACTAGGAGAAGATAAGGAACACACCCATTATCACGAAATCACATTAGGATTCTCTTTTTAACCTGTTCCTTAAAACACTAGTGCTTAGGAAATCTATTGGAGGCAGAAGCAGTCAAGGGTAGCTTAGGGTTAGGTTTAGGGTTAGATTGAGGGTTAGGGTACGGCTTAGGTTATGGTTTCGGGGAGGGGTTCGGGTAGGGCGTAGGGTATGGGTTAGGGTTAGGGTTAGGGTTAGTGTTAGGGTTAGGGCTCGGTTTAGGGTACGGGTTAGGATTAGGGTACGCGTTAGGGTTAGGGTAGGGGTTAGGGTTAGGGTACGCGTTAGGGTGAGGGTAGTTATTAAACCTCTCCCTCTCTCTAGATACCCCTTAGCACGTAAAGGAATATTATTTGGGGGTCCAGCCATGGAGAAGAGTTTAGACACTAGGAGAAGATAAGGAACACACCCATTATCACGAAATCACATTAGGATTCTCTTTTTAACCTGTTCCTTAAAACACTAGTGCTTAGGAAATCTATTGGAGGCAGAGGCAGTGAAGGGTAGCTTAGGATTAGGGTGAGGGTTAGGGTGAGGGTTAGGGTACGGGTTTGGGGAGGGGTTCGGGTAGGGCGTAGGGTATGGGTTAGGGTTACGGTTAGGGTTAGTGTTAGGGTTAGGGCTCGGTTTAGGGTACGGGTTAGGATTAGGGTACGCGTTAGTGTTAGGGTAGGGGTTAGGGTAAGGGTACGCGATAGGGTGAGGTTAGTTATTAAACCTATCCCACTCTCTAGATACCCCTTAGCACGTAAAGGAATATTATTTGGGGGTCCAGCCATGGAGAAGAGTTTAGACACTAGGAGAAGATAACGAACACACCCATTATCAAGAAATCACATTAGGATTCTCTTTTTAACCCGTTCCTTAAAACACTAGTGCTTAGGAAATCTATTGGAGGCAGAAGCAGTCAAGGGTAGCTTAGGGTTAGGGTTAGGGTTAGGGTGAGGGTTAGGGTACGGCTTAGGGTACGGGTTCGGGGAGGGGTTCGGGTAGGGCGTAGGGTATGGGTTAGGGTTAGGGTTAGGGCTAGTGTTAGGGTTAGGGCTCGGTTTAGGGTACGGGTTAGGATTAGGGTACGCGTTAGGGTTAGGGTAGGGGTTAGGGTTAGGGTACGCGATAGGGTGAGGTTAGTTATTAAACCTATCCCACTCTCTAGATACCCCTTAGCACGTAAAGGAATATTATTTGGGGGTCCAGCCATGGAGAAGAGTTTAGACACTAGGAGAAGATAAGGAACACACCCATTATCAAGAAATCACATTAGGATTCTCTTTTTAACCTGTTCCTTAAAACACTAGTGCTTAGGAAATCTATTGCAGGCAGAAGCAGTCAAGGGTAGCTTAGCGTTAGGGTTAGGGTTAGGGTGAGGGTTAGGGTATGGCTTAGGGTACGGGTTCGGGGAGGGGTTCGGGTAGGGCGTAGGGTATGGGTTAGGGTTAGGGCTCGGTTTAGGGTACGGGTTAGGATTAGGGTACGCGTTAGGGTTAGGGTAGGGGTTAGGGTTAGGGTATGCATTAGGGTGAGGGTAGTTATTAAACCTATCCCACTCTCTAGATACCCCTTAGCACGTAAAGGAATATTATTTGGGGGTCCAACCATGGAGAAGAGGTTAGACACTAGGAGAAGATAAGGAACACACCCATTATCAAGAAATCACATTAGGATTCTCTTTTTAACCTGTTCCTTAAAACACTAGTGCTTAGGAAATCTCTTGGAGGCAGAAGCAGTCAAGGGTAGCTTAGGGTTAGGGTTAGGGTTAGATTGAGGGTTAGGGTACGGCTTAGGGTACGGGTTCGGGGAGGGTTTCGGGTAGGGCGTAGGGTATGGGTTAGGGTTAGGGTTAGGGCTAGTGTTAGGGTTAGGGCTCGGTTTAGGGTACGGGTTAGGATTAGGGTACGCGTTAGGGTTAGGGTAGGGGTTAGGGTTAGGGTACGCGATAGGGTGAGGTTAGTTATTAAACCTATCCCACTCTCTAGATATCCCTTAGCACGTAAAGGAATATGATTTGGGGTTCTAGCCATGGAGAAGAGTTTAGACACTAGGAGAAGATTAGGAACACACCCATTATCAAGAAATCACATTAGGATTCTCTTTTTAACCTGTTCCTTAAAACACTAGTGCTTAGGAAATCTATTGGAGGCAGAAGCAGTCAAGGGTAGCTTAGGGTTAGGGTTAGGGTTAGATTGAGGGTTAGGGTACGGCGTAGGGTACGGGTTCGGGGAGCGGTCCGGGTAGGGCGTAGGTTAAGGGTTAGGGTTAGGGTTAAGGTTAGTGTTAGGGTTAGGGCTCGGTTTAGGGTACGGGTTAGGATTAGGGTACGCGTTACTGTTAGGGTAGGGGTTAGGGTAAGGGTACGCGATAGGGTGAGGTTAGTTATTAAACCTATCCCACTCTCTAGATACCCCTTAGCACGTAAAGGAATATTATTTGGGGGTCCAGCCATGGAGAAGAGTAGACACTAGGAGAAGATAAGGAACACACCCATTATCAAGAAATCACATTAGGATTCTCTTTTTAACCTGTTCCTTAAAACACTAGTGCTTAGGAAATCTATTGCAGGCAGAAGCAGTCAAGGGTAGCTTAGCGTTAGGGTTAGGGTTAGGGTGAGGGTTAGGGTATGGCTTAGGGTACGGGTTCGGGGAGGGGTTCGGGTAGGGCGTAGGGTATGGGTTAGGGTTAGGGTTAGGGCTAGTGTTAGGGTTAGGGCTCGGTTTAGGGTACGGGTTAGGATTAGGGTACGCGTTATTGTTAGGGTAGGGGTTAGGGTTAGGGTACGCGATAGGGAGAGGTTAGTTATTAAACCTATCCCACTCTCTAGATACCCCTTAGCACGTAAAGGAATATTATTTGGGGGTCCAGCCATGGAGAAGAGTTTAGACACGAGGAGAAGATAAGGAACACACGCATTATCAAGAAATCACACTAGGATTCTCTTTTTAACCTGTTCCTTAAAACACTAGTGCTTAGGAAATCTATTGGAGGCAGAAGCCGTCAAGGGTAGCTTAGTGTTAGGGTTAGGGTTAGGGTGAGGGTTAGGGTACGGCTTAGGGTACGGGTTCGGGGAGGGGTTCGGGTAAGGCGTAGGGTATGTGTTAGGGTTAGGGTTAGGGCTAGTGTTAGGGTTAGGGCTCGGTTTAGGGTACGGGTTAGGATTAGGGTACGCGTTAGGGTTAGGGTAGGGGTTAGGGTTAGGGTACGCGTTAGGGTGAGGGTAGTTATTAAACCTTTGCCTCTCTCTAGATACCCCTTAGCACGTAAAGGAATATTATGTTGTGGTCCAGCCATGGAGAAGAGTTTAGACACTAGGAGAAGATAAGGAACACACCCATTATCACGAAATCACATTAGGATTCTGTTTTTAACATGTTCCTTAAAACACTAGTGCTTAGGAAATCTATTGGAGGCAGAAGCAGTCAAGGGTAGCTTAGGGTTAGGGTTAGGGTTAGATTGAGGGTTAGGGTACGGCTTAGGGTACGGGTTCGGG
Source organism: Balaenoptera acutorostrata (assembly GCF_949987535.1). NCBI lineage: Eukaryota > Metazoa > Chordata > Mammalia > Artiodactyla > Balaenopteridae > Balaenoptera > Balaenoptera acutorostrata. The sequence continues at coordinate 258,021 of NW_026646764.1, read as the reverse complement.
GAGGGTTTCGGGTAGGGCGTAGGGTATGGGTTAGGGTTAGGGTTAGGGCTAGTGTTAGGGTTAGGGCTCGGTTTAGGGTACGGGTTAGGATTAGGGTACGCGTTAGGGTTAGGGTAGGGGTTAGGGTTAGGGTACGCGATAGGGTGAGGTTAGTTATTAAACCTATCCCACTCTCTAGATATCCCTTAGCACGTAAAGGAATATGATTTGGGGTTCTAGCCATGGAGAAGAGTTTAGACACTAGGAGAAGATTAGGAACACACCCATTATCAAGAAATCACATTAGGATTCTCTTTTTAACCTGTTCCTTAAAACACTAGTGCTTAGGAAATCTATTGGAGGCAGAAGCAGTCAAGGGTAGCTTAGGGTTAGGGTTAGGGTTACGGTGAGGGTTAGGGTACGGCTCAGGGTACGGGTTCGGGGAGGGGTTCGTGTAGGGCGTAGGGTATGGGTTAGGGTTAGGGTTAGGGCTAGTGTTAGGGTTAGGGCTCGGTTTAGGGTACGGGTTAGGATTAGGGTACGCGTTAGTGTTAGGGTAGGGGTTAGGGTTAGGGTACGCGATAGGGTGAGGTTAGTTATTAAACCTATCCCACTCTCTAGATACCCCTTTGCACGTAAAGGAATATTATTTGGGGGTCCAGCCATGGAGAAGAGTTTAGACACGAGGAGAAGAAAAGGAACACATGCATTATCAAGAAATCACACTAGGATTCTCTTTTTAACCTGTTCCTTAAAACACTAGTGCTTAGGAAATCTATTGGAGGCAGAAGCCGTCAAGGGTAGCTTAGTGTTAGGGTTAGGGTTAGGGTGAGGGTTAGGGTACGGCTTAGGGTAAGGTTTCGGGGAGGGGTTCGGGTAAGGCGTAGGGTATGTGTTAGGGTTAGGGTTAGGGCTAGTGTTAGGGTTAGGGCTCGGTTTAGGGTACGGGTTAGGATTAGGTTACGCGTTAGGGTTAGGGTAGGGGTTAGGGTTAGGGTACGCGTTAGGGTGAGGGTAGTTATTAAACCTTTTCCTCTCTCTAGATACCCCTTAGCACGTAAAGGAATATTATGTTGTGGTCCAGCCATGGAGAAGAGTTTAGACACTAGGAGAAGATAAGGAACACACCCATTATCAAGAAATCACATTAGGATTCTCTTTTTAACCTGTTCCTTAAAACACTAGTGCTTAGGAAATCTATTGGAGGCAGAAGCAGTCAAGGGTAGCTTAGGGTTAGGGTTAGGGTTAGATTGAGGGTTAGGGTACGGCTTAGGGTACGGGTTCGGGGAGGGGTTCGGGTAGGGCGTAGGGTATGGGTTAGGGTTAGGGTTAGGGTTAGTGTTAGGGTTATGGCTCGGTTTAGGGTACGGGTTAGGATTAGGGTACGCGTTAGGGTTAGGGTAGGCGTTAGGGTTAGGGTACGCGTTAAGGTGAGGGTAGTTATTAAACCTCTCCCTCTCTCTAGATACCCCTTAGCACGTAAAGGAATATTATTTTGTGGTCCAGCCATGGAGAAGAGTTTAGACACTAGGAGAAGATAAGGAACACACCCATTATCAAGAAATCACATTAGGATTCTCTTTTTGGCCTGTTCCTTAAAACACTAGTGCTTAGGAAATCTATTGGAGGCAGAAGCCGTCAAGGGTAGCTTAGGGTTAGGGTTAGGGTTAGGGTGAGGGGTAGGGTACTGCTTAGGGTACGGGTTCAGGGAGGGGTTCGGGTAGGGCGTAGGGTATGGTTTAGGGTTAGGGATAGGGTTAGTGTTAGGGTTAGGGCTCGGTTTAGGGTACGGGTTAGGATTAGGGTACGCGTTAGGGTTAGGGTAGGCGTTAGGGTTAGGGTACGCGATAGGGTGAGGTTAGTTATTAAACCTATCCCACTCTCTAGATATCCCTTAGCACGTAAAGGAATATGATTTGGGGTTCTAGCCATGGAGAAGAGTTTAGACACTAGGAGAAGATTAGGAACACACACATTATCAAGAAATCACATTAGGATTCTCTTTTTAACCTGTTCCTTAAAACACTAGTGCTTAGGAAATCTATTGGAGGCAGAAGCAGTCAAGGGTAGCTTAGGGTTAGGGTTAGGGTTAGATTGAGGGTTAGGGTACGGCTTAGGGTACGGGTTCGGGGAGCGGTCCGGGTAGGGCGTAGGTTAAGGGTTAGGGTTATTGTTAAGGTTAGTGTTAGGGTTAGGGCTCGGTTTAGGGTACGGGTTAGGATTAGGGTACGCGTTACTGTTAGTGTAGGGGTTAGGGTAAGGGTTCGCGATAGGGTGAGGTTAGTTATTAAACCTATCCCACTCTCTAGATACCCCTTAGCACGTAAAGGAATATTATTTGGGGGTCCAGCCATGGAGAAGAGTTTAGACACAAGAAGAAGATAAGGAACACACCCATTATCAAGAAATCACATTAGGATTCTCTATTTAACCCGTTCCTTAAAACACTAATGCTTAGGAAATCTATTGGAGGCAGAAGCAGTCAAGGGTAGCTTAGGGTTAGGGTTAGGGTTAGGGTGAGGGTTAGGGTACGGCTTAGGGTACGGGTTCGGGGAGGGGTTCGGGTAGGGCGTAGGGTATGGGTTAGGGTTAGGGTTAGGGCTAGTGTTAGGGTTAGGGCTCGGTTTAGGGTACGGGTTAGGATTAGGGTACGCGTTAGGGTTAGGGTAGGGGTTAGGGTTAGTGTACGCGATAGGGTGAGGTTAGTTATTAAACCTATCCCACTCTCTAGATACCCCTTAGCACGTAAAGGAATATTATTTGGGGGTCCAGCCATGGTGAAGAGTTTAGACACTAGGAGAAGATAAGGAACACACCCATTATCAAGAAATCACATTAGGATTCTCTTTTTAAACTGTTCCTTAAAACACTAGTGCTTAGGAAATCTATTGGAGGCAGAAGCCGTCAAGGGTAGCTTAGGGTTAGGATTAGGGTTAGGGTGAGGGGTAGGGTACGGCTTAGGGTACGGGTTCAGGGAGGGCTTCGGGTAGGGCGTAGGGTATGGGTTAGGGTTAGGGTTAGGGTTAGTGTTAGGGTTAGGGCTCGGTTTAGGGTACGGGTTAGGATTAGGGTACGTGTTAGGGTTAGGGTAGGGGTTAGGGTTAAGGTACGCGTTAGGGTGAGGGTAGTTATTAAACCTATCCCACTCTCTAGATACCCCTTAGCACGTAAAGGAATATTATTTGGGGGTCCAGCCATGGAGAAGAGTTTAGACACTAGGAGAAGATAAGGAACACACCCATTATCACGAAATCACATTAGGATTCTCTTTTTAACCTGTTCCTTAAAACACTAGTGCTTAGGAAATCTATTGGAGGCAGAAGCAGTCAAGGGTAGCTTAGGGTTAGGGTTAGGGTTAGATTGAGGGTTAGGGTACGGCTTAGGTTATGGGTTCGGGGAGGGGTTCGGGTAGGGCGTAGGGTATGGGTTAGGGTTAGGGTTAGGTTTAGTGTTAGGGTTAGGGCTCGGTTTAGGGTACGGGTTAGGATTAGGGTACGCGTTAGGGTTAGGGTAGGGGTTAGGGTTAGGGTACGCGTTAGGGTGAGGGTAGTTATTAAACCTCTCCCTCTCTCTAGATACCCCTTAGCACGTAAAGGAATATTATTTGGCGGTCCAGCCATGGAGAAGTGTTTAGACACTAGGAGAAGATAAGGAACACACCCATTATCACGAAATCACATTAGGATTCTCTTTTTAACCTGTTCCTTAAAACACTAGTGCTTAGGAAATCTATTGGAGGCAGAGGCAGTGAAGGGTAGCTTAGGATTAGGGTGAGGGTTAGGGTGAGGGTTAGGGTACGGGTTTGGGGAGGGGTTCGGGTAGGGCGTAGGGTATGGGTTAGGGTTACGGTTAGGGTTAGTGATAGGGTTAGGGCTCGGTTTAGGGTACGGGTTAGGATTAGGGTACGCGTTAGTGTTAGGGTAGGGGTTAGGGTAAGGGTACGCGATAGGGTGAGGTTAGTTATTAAACCTATCCCACTCTCTAGATACCCCTTAGCACGTAAAGGAATATTATTTGGGGGTCCAGCCATGGAGAAGAGTTTAGACACTAGGAGAAGATAACGAACACACCCATTATCAAGAAATCACATTAGGATTCTCTTTTTAACCCGTTCCTTAAAACACTAGTGCTTAGGAAATCTATTGGAGGCAGAAGCCGTCAAGGGTAGCTTAGGGTTAGGGTTAGGGTTAGGGTGAGGGTTAGGGTATGGCTTAGGGTACGGGTTCGGGGAGGGGTTCGGGTAGGGCGTAGGGTATGGGTTAGGGTTAGGGCTCGGTTTAGGGTACGGGTTAGGATTAGGGTACGCGTTAGGGTTAGGGTAGGGGTTAGGGTTAGGGTATGCATTAGGGTGAGGGTAGTTATTAAACCTATCCCACTCTCTAGATACCCCTTAGCACGTAAAGGAATATTATTTGGGGGTCCAACCATGGAGAAGAGGTTAGACACTAGGAGAAGATAAGGAACACACCCATTATCAAGAAATCACATTAGGATTCTCTTTTTAACCTGTTCCTTAAAACACTAGTGCTTAGGAAATCTCTTGGAGGCAGAAGCAGTCAAGGGTAGCTTAGGGTTAGGGTTAGGGTTAGATTGAGGGTTAGGGTACGGCTTAGGGTACGGGTTCGGGGAGGGTTTCGGGTAGGGCGTAGGGTATGGGTTAGGGTTAGGGTTAGGGCTAGTGTTAGGGTTAGGGCTCGGTTTAGGGTACGGGTTAGGATTAGGGTACGCGTTAGGGTTAGGGTAGGGGTTAGGGTTAGGGTACGCGATAGGGTGAGGTTAGTTATTAAACCTATCCCACTCTCTAGATATCCCTTAGCACGTAAAGGAATATGATTTGGGGTTCTAGCCATGGAGAAGAGTTTAGACACTAGGAGAAGATTAGGAACACACCCATTATCAAGAAATCACATTAGGATTCTCTTTTTAACCTGTTCCTTAAAACACTAGTGCTTAGGAAATCTATTGGAGGCAGAAGCAGTCAAGGGTAGCTTAGGGTTAGGGTTAGGGTTAGATTGAGGTTTAGGGTACGGCGTAGGGTACGGGTTCGGGGAGCGGTCCGGGTAGGGCGTAGGTTAAGGGTTAGGGTTAGGGTTAAGGTTAGTGTTAGGGTTAGGGCTCGGTTTAGGGTACAGGTTAGGATTAGGGTACGCGTTACTGTTAGGGTAGGGGTTAGGGTAAGGGTACGCGATAGGGTGAGGTTAGTTATTAAACCTATCCCACTCTCTAGATACCCCTTAGCACGTAAAGGAATATTATTTGGGGGTCCAGCCATGGAGAAGAGTAGACACTAGGAGAAGATAAGGAACACACCCATTATCAAGAAATCACATTAGGATTCTCTTTTTAACCTGTTCCTTAAAACACTAGTGCTTAGGAAATCTATTGCAGGCAGAAGCAGTCAAGGGTAGCTTAGCGTTAGGGTTAGGGTTAGGGTGAGGGTTAGGGTATGGCTTAGGGTACGGGTTCGGGGAGGGGTTCGGGTAGGGCGTAGGGTATGGGTTAGGGTTAGGGCTCGGTTTAGGGTACGGGTTAGGATTAGGGTACGCGTTAGGGTTAGGGTAGGGGTTAGGGTTAGGGTATGCATTAGGGTGAGGGTAGGTATTAAACCTATCCCACTCTCTAGATACCCCTTAGCACGTAAAGGAATATTATTTGGGGGTCCAACCATGGAGAAGAGGTTAGACACTAGGAGAAGATAAGGAACACAACCATTATCAAGAAATCACATTAGGATTCTCTTTTTAACCTGTTCCTTAAAACACTAGTGCTTAGGAAATCTCTTGGAGGCAGAAGCAGTCAAGGGTAGCTTAGGGTTAGGGTTAGGGTTAGATTGAGGGTTAGGGTACGGCTTAGGGTACGGGTTCGGGGAGGGTTTCGGGTAGGGCGTAGGGTATGGGTTAGGGTTAGGGTTAGGGCTAGTGTTAGGGTTAGGGCTTGGTTTAGGGTACGGGTTAGGATTAGGGTACGCGTTAGGGTTAGGGTAGGGGTTAGGGTTAGGGTACGCGATAGGGTGAGGTTAGTTATTAAACATATCCCACTCTCTAGATATCCCTTAGCACGTAAAGGAATATGATTTGGGGTTCTAGCCATGGAGAAGAGTTTAGACACTAGGAGAAGATTAGGAACACACCCATTATCAAGAAATCACATTAGGATTCTCTTTTTAACCTGTTCCTTAAAACACTAGTGCTTAGGAAATCTATTGGAGGCAGAAGCAGTCAAGGGTAGCTTAGGGTTAGGGTTAGGGTTAGATTGAGGGTTAGGGTACGGCGTAGGGTACGGGTTCGGGGAGCGGTCCGGGTAGGGCGTAGGTTAAGGGTTAGGGTTAGGGTTAAGGTTAGTGTTAGGGTTAGGGCTCGGTTTAGGGTACGGGTTAGGATTAGGGTACGCGTTACTGTTAGGGTAGGGGTTAGGGTAAGGGTACGCGATAGGGTGAGGTTAGTTATTAAACCTATCCCACTCTCTAGATACCCCTTAGCACGTAAAGGAATATTATTTGGGGGTCCAGCCATGGAGAAGAGTTTAGACACAAGGAGAAGATAAGGAACACACCCATTATCAAGAAATCACATTAGGATTCTCTTTTTAACCCGTTCCTTAAAACACTAATGCTTAGGAAATCTATTGGAGGCAGAAGCAGTCAAGGGTAGCTTAGGGTTAGGGTTAGGGTTACGGTGAGGGTTAGGGTACGGCTCAGGGTACGGGTTCGGGGAGGGGTTCGGGTAGGGCGTAGGGTATGGGTTAGGGTTAGGGTTAGGGCTAGTGTTAGGGTTAGGGCTCGGTTTAGGGTACGGGTTAGGATTAGGGTACGCGTTATTGTTAGGGTAGGGGTTAGGGTTAGGGTACGCGATAGGGTGAGGTTAGTTATTAAACCTATCCCACTCTCTAGATACCCCTTAGCACGTAAAGGAATATTATTTGGGGGTCCAGCCATGGAGAAGAGTTTAGACACGAGGAGAAGATAAGGAACACATGCATTATCAAGAAATCACATTAGGATTCTGTTTTTAACATGTTCTTTAAAACACTAGTGCTTAGGAAATCTATTGCAGGCAGAAGCAGTCAAGGGTAGCTTAGGGTTAGGGTTAGGGTTAGATTGAGGGTTAGGGTACGGCTTAGGGTACGGGTTCGGGGAGGGTTTCGGGTAGGGCGTAGGGTATGGGTTAGGGTTAGGGTTAGGGCTAGTGTTAGGGTTAGGGCTCGGTTTAGGGTACGGGTTAGGATTAGGGTACGCGTTATTGTTAGGGTAGGGGTTAGGGTTAGGGTACGCGATAGGGTGAGGTTAGTTATTAAACCTATCCCACTCTCTAGATACCCCTTAGCACGTAAAGGAATATTATTTGGGGGTCCAGCCATGGAGAAGAGTTTAGACACGAGGAGAAGATAAGGAACACATGCATTATCAAGAAATCACATTAGGATTCTGTTTTTAACATGTTCTTTAAAACACTAGTGCTTAGGAAATCTATTGCAGGCAGAAGCAGTCAAGGGTAGCTTAGGGTTAGGGTTAGGGTTAGATTGAGGGTTAGGGTACGGCTTAGGGTACGGGTTCGGGGAGGGTTTCGGGTAGGGCGTAGGGTATGGGTTAGGGTTAGGGTTAGGGATAGTGTTAGGGTTAGGGCTCGGTTTAGGGTACGGGTTAGGATTAGGGTACGCGTTAGGGTTAGGGTAGGGGTTAGGGTTAGGGTACGCGATAGGGTGAGGTTAGTTATTAAACCTATCCCACTCTCTAGATATCCCTTAGCACGTAAAGGAATATGATTTGGGGTTCTAGCCATGGAGAAGAGTTTAGACACTAGGAGAAGATTAGGAACACACCCATTATCAAGAAATCACATTAGGATTCTCTTTTTAACCTGTTCCTTAAAACACTAGTGCTTAGGAAATCTATTGGAGGCAGAAGCAGTCAAGGGTAGCTTAGGGTTACGGTAAGGGTTAGATTGAGGGCTAGGGTACGGCGTAGGGTACGGGTTCGGGGAGCGGTCCGGGTAGGGCGTAGGTTAAGGGTTAGGGTTAGGGTTAAGGTTAGTGTTAGGGTTAGGGCTCGGTTTAGGGTACGGGTTAGGATTAGGGTACGCGTTACTGTTAGGGTAGGGGTTAGGGTAAGGGTACGTGATAGGGTGAGGTTAGTTATTAAACCTATCCCACTCTCTAGATACCCCTTAGCACGTAAAGGAATATTATTTGGGGGTCCAGCCATGGAGAAGAGTAGACACTAGGAGAAGATAAGGAACACACCCATTATCAAGAAATCACATTAGGATTCTCTTTTTAACCTGTTCCTTAAAACACTAGTGCTTAGGAAATCTATTGGAGGCAGAAGCAGTCAAGGGTAGCTTAGGGTTAGGGTTAGGGTGAGGGTTAGGGTACGGCTTAGGGTACGGGTTCGGGGAGGGGTTCGGGTAGGGCGTAGGGTATGGGTTAGGGTTAGGGTTAGGGCTAGTGTTAGGGTTAGGGCTCGGTTTAGGGTACGGGTTAGGATTAGGGTACGCGTTAGTGTTAGGGTAGGGGTTAGGGTTAGGGTACGCGATAGGGTGAGGTTAGTTATTAAACCTATCCCACTCTCTAGATACCCCTTAGCACGTAAAGGAATATTATTTGGGGGTCCAGCCATGGAGAAGAGTTTAGACACGAGGAGAAGATAAGGAACACACGCATTATCAAGAAATCACACTAGGATTCTCTTTTTAACCTGTTCCTTAAAACACTAGTGCTTAGGAAATCTATTGGAGGCAGAAGCCGTCAAGGGTAGCTTAGTGTTAGGGTTAGGGTTAGGGTGAGGGTTAGGGTACGGCTTAGGGTACGGGTTCGGGGAGGGGTTCGGGTAAGGCGTAGGGTATGTGTTAGGGTTAGGGTTAGGGCTAGTGTTAGGGTTAGGGCTCGGTTTAGGGTACGGGTTAGGATTAGGGTACGCGTTAGGGTTAGGGTAGGGGTTAGGGTTAGGGTACGCGTTAGGGTGAGGGTAGTTATTAAACCTTTGCCTCTCTCTAGATACCCCTTAGCACGTAAAGGAATATTATGTTGTGGTCCAGCCATGGAGAAGAGTTTAGACACTAGGAGAAGATAAGGAACACACCCATTATCACGAAATCACATTAGGATTCTGTTTTTAACATGTTCCTTAAAACACTAGTGCTTAGGAAATCTATTGGAGGCAGAAGCAGTCAAGGGTAGCTTAGGGTTAGGGTTAGGGTTAGATTGAGGGTTAGGGTACGGCTTAGGGTACGGGTTCGGGGAGGGTTTCGGGTAGGGCGTAGGGTATGGGTTAGGGTTAGGGTTAGGGCTAGTGTTAGGGTTAGGGCTCGGTTTAGGGTACGGGTTAGGATTAGGGTACGCGTTAGGGTTAGGGTAGGGGTTAGGGTTAGGGTACGCGATAGGGTGAGGTTAGTTATTAAACCTATCCCACTCTCTAGATATCCCTTAGCACGTAAAGGAATATGATTTGGGGTTCTAGCCATGGAGAAGAGTTTAGACACTAGGAGAAGATTAGGAACACACCCATTATCAAGAAATCACATTAGGATTCTCTTTTTAACCTGTTCCTTAAAACACTAGTGCTTAGGAAATCTATTGGAGGCAGAAGCAGTCAAGGGTAGCTTAGGGTTAGGGTTAGGGTTAGATTGAGGGTTAGGGTACGGCTTAGGGTACGGGTTCAGGGAGCGGTCCGTGTAGGGCGTAGGTTAAGGGTTAGGGTTAGGGTTAAGGTTAGTGTTAGGGTCAGGGCTCGGTTTAGGGTACGGGTTAGGATTAGGGTACGCGTTACTGTTAGGGTAGGGGTTAGGGTAAGGGTACGCGATAGGGTGAGGTTAGTTATTAAACCTATCCCACTCTCTAGATACCCCTTAGCACGTAAAGGAATATTATTTGGGGGTCCAGCCATGGAGAAGAGTTTAGACACAAGGAGAAGATAAGGAACACACCCATTATCAAGAAATCACATTAGGATTCTCTTTTTAACCCGTTCCTTAAAACACTAATGCTTAGGAAATCTATTGGAGGCAGAAGCAGTCAAGGGTAGCTTAGGGTTAGGGTTAGGGTTACGGTGAGGGTTAGGGTACGGCTCAGGGTACGGGTTCGGGGAGGGGTTCGGGTAGGGCGTAGGGTATGGGTTAGGGTTAGGGTTAGGGCTAGTGTTAGGGTTAGGGCTCGGTTTAGGGTACGGGTTAGGATTAGGGTACGCGTTAGTGTTAGGGTAGGGGTTAGGGTTAGGGTACGCGATAGGGTGAGGTTAGTTATTAAACCTATCCCACTCTCTAGATACCCCTTAGCACGTAAAGGAATATTATTTGGAGGTCCAGCCATGGAGAAGAGTTTAGACACGAGGAGAAGATAAGGAACACATGCATTATCAAGAAATCACATTAGGATTCTGTTTTTAACATGTTCCTTAAAACACTAGTGCTTAGGAAATCTATTGGAGGCAGAAGCAGTCAAGGGTAGCTTAGGGTTAGGGTTAGGGTTAGATTGAGGGTTAGGGTACGGCTTAGGGTACGGGTTCGGGGAGGGTTTCGGGTAGGGCGTAGGGTATGGGTTAGGGTTAGGGTTAGGGCTAGTGTTAGGGTTAGGGCTCGGATTAGGGTACGGGTTAGGATTAGGGTACGCGTTAGGGTTAGGGTAGGGGTTAGGGTTAGGGTACGCGATAGGGTGAGGTTAGTTATTAAACCTATCCCACTCTCTAGATATCCCTTAGCACGTAAAGGAATATGATTTGGGGTTCTAGCCATGGAGAAGAGTTTAGACACTAGGAGAAGATTAGGAACACACCCATTATCAAGAAATCACATTAGGATTATCTTTTTAACCTGTTCCTTAAAACACTAGTGCTTAGGCAATCTATTGGAGGCAGAAGCAGTCAAGGGTAGCTTAGGGTTACGGTTAGGGTTAGATTGAGGGTTAGGGTACGGCTTAGGGTACGGGTTCAGGGAGCGGTCCGTGTAGGGCGTAGGTTAAGGGTTAGGGTTAGGGTTAAGGTTAGTGTTAGGGTTAGGGCTCGGTTTAGGGTACGGGTTAGGATTAGGGTACGCGTTACTGTTAGGGTAGGGGTTAGGGTAAGGGTACGCGATAGGGTGAGGTTAGTTATTAAACCTATCCCACTCTCTAGATACCCCTTAGCACGTAAAGGAATATTATTTGGGGGTCCAGCCATGGAGAAGAGTTTAGGCACAAGGAGAAGATAAGGAACACACCCATTATCAAGAAATCACATTAGGATTCTCTTTTTAACCCGTTACTTAAAACACTAATGCTTAGGAAATCTATTGGAGGCAGAAGCAGTCAAGGGTAGCTTAGGGTTAGGGTTAGGGTTACGGTGAGGGTTAGGGTACGGCTCAGGGTACGGGTTCGGGGAGGGGTTCGGGTAGGGCGTAGGGTATGGGTTAGGGTTAGGGTTAGGGCTAGTGTTAGGGTTAGGGCTCGGTTTAGGGTACGGGTTAGGATTAGGGTACGCGTTAGTGTTAGGGTAGGGGTTAGGGTTAGGGTACGCGATAGGGTGAGGTTAGTTATTAAACCTATCCCACTCTCTAGATACCCCTTAGCACGTAAAGGAATATTATTTGGGGGTCCAGCCATGGAGAAGAGTTTAGACACGAGGAGAAGATAAGGAACACACGCATTATCAGGAAATCACACTAGGATTCTCTTTTTAACCTGTTCCTTAAAACACTAGTGCTTAGGAAATCTATTGGAGGCAGAAGCCGTCAAGGGTAGCTTAGTGTTAGGGTTAGGGTTAGGGTGAGGGTTAGGGTACGGCTTAGGGTACGGGTTCGGGGAGGGGTTCGGGTAAGGCGTAGGGTATGTGTTAGGGTTAGGGTTAGGGCTAGTGTTAGGGTTAGGGCTCGGTTTAGGGTACGGGTTAGGATTAGGGTACGCGTTAGGGTTAGGGTAGGGGTTAGGGTTAGGGTACGCGTTAGGGTGAGGGTAGTTATTAAACCTTTGCCTCTCTCTAGATACCCCTTAGCACGTAAAGGAATATTATGTTGTGGTCCAGCCATGGAGAAGAGTTTAGACACTAGGAGAAGATAAGGAACACACCCATTATCACGAAATCACATTAGGATTCTGTTTTTAACATGTTCCTTAAAACACTAGTGCTTAGGAAATCTATTGGAGGCAGAAGCAGTCAAGGGTAGCTTAGGGTTAGGGTTAGGGTTAGATTGAGGGTTAGGGTACGGCTTAGGGTACGGGTTCGGGGAGGGTTTCTGGTAGGGCGTAAGGTATGGGTTAGGGTTAGGGTTAGGGCTAGTGTTAGGGTTAGGGCTCGGTTTAGGGTACGGGTTAGGATTAGGGTACGCGTTAGTGTTAGGGTAGGGGTTAGGGTTAGGGTACGCGATAGGGTGAGGTTAGTTATTAAACCTATCCCACTCTCTAGATATCCCTTAGCACGTAAAGGAATATGATTTGGGGTTCTAGCCATGGAGAAGAGTTTAGACACTAGGAGAAGAATAGGAACACACCCATTATCAAGAAATCACATTAGGATTCTCTTTTTAACCTGTTCCTTAAAACACTAGTGCTTAGGAAATCTATTGGAGGCAGAAGCAGTCAAGGGTAGCTTAGGGTTAGGGTTACGGTTAGATTGAGGGTTAGGGTACGGCTTAGGGTACGGGTTCGGGGAGCGGTCCGGGTAGGGCGTAGGTTAAGGGTTAGGGTTAGGGTTAAGGTTAGTGTTAGGGTTAGGGCTCGGTTTAGGGTACGTGTTAGGATTAGGGTACGCGTTACTGTTAGGGTAGGGGTTAGGGTAAGGGTACGCGATAGGGTGAGGTTAGTTATTAAACCTATCCCACTCTCTAGATACCCCTTAGCACGTAAAGGAATATTATTTGGGGGTCCAGCCATGGAGAAGAGTTTAGACACAAGGAGAAGATAAGGAACACACCCATTATCAAGAAATCACATTAGGATTCTCTTTTTAACCCGTTCCTTAAAACACTAATGCTTAGGAAATCTATTGGAGGCAGAAGCAGTCAAGGGTAGCTTAGGGTTAGGGTTAGGGTTAGGGTGAGGGTTAGGGTATGGCTCAGGGTACGGGTTCGGGGAGGGGTTCGGGTAGGGCGTAGGGTATGGGTTAGGGTTAGGGTTAGGGCTAGTGTTAGGGTTAGGGCTCGGTTTAGGGTACGGTTTAGGATTAGGGTACGCGTTAGTGTTAGGGAAGGGGTTAGGGTTAGGGTACGCGATAGGGTGAGGTTAGTTATTAAACCTATCCCACTCTCTAGATACCCCTTGGCACGTAAAGGAATATTATTTGGGGGTCCAGCCATGGAGAAGAGTTTAGACACGAGGAGAAGATAAGGAACACACGCATTATCAAGAAATCACACTAGGATTCTCTTTTTAACCTGTTCCTTAAAACACTAGTGCTTAGGAAATCTATTGGAGGCAGAAGCCGTCAAGGGTAGCTTAGTGTTAGGGTTAGGGTTAGGGTGAGGGTTAGGGTACGGCTTAGGGTACGGGTTCGGGGAGGGGTTCGGGTAAGGCGTAGGGTATGTGTTAGGGTTAGGGTTAGGGCTAGTGTTAGGGTTAGGGCTCGGTTTAGGGTATGGGTTAGGATTAGGGTACGCGTTAGAGTTAGGGTAGGGGTTAGGGTTAGGGTACGCGTTAGGGTGAGGGTAGTTATTAAACCTTTGCCTCTCTCTAGATACCCCTTAGCACGTAAAGGAATATTATGTTGTGGTCCAGCCATGGAGAAGAGTTTAGACACTAGGAGAAGTTAAGGAACACACCCATTATCACGAAATCACATTAGGATTCTGATTTTTAACATGTTCCTTAAAACACTAGTGCTTAGGAAATCTATTGGAGGCAGAAGCAGTCAAGGGTAGCTTAGGGTTAGGGTTAGGGTTAGGGTGAGGGTTAGGGTATGGCTTAGGGTACGGGTTCGGGGAGGGGTTCGGGTAGGGGGTACGGTATGGGTTAGGGTTAGGTTTAGGGTTAGTGTTAGGGTTAGGGCTCAGTTTATAGTACGGGGTAGGATTAGGGTACGCGTTAGTGTTAGGGTAGGGAATAGGGTAAGGGTACGCGATAAGGTGAGGTTAGTTATTAAACCTATCCCACTCTCTAGATAACCCTTAGCACGAAAAGGAATATTATTTGGGGGTCCAGCCATGGAGAAGAGTTTAGACACGAGGAGAAGATAAGGAACACACCCATTATCAAGAAATCACATTAGGATTCTCTTTTTAACCTGTTCCTTAAAACACTAGTGCTTAGGAAATCTATTGGAGGCAGAAGCCGTCAAGGGTATCTTAGGGTTAGGGTCAGGGTGCGGGTGAGGGGTAGGGTACGGCTTAGGGTACGGGTTCAGGGAGGGGTTCGTGTAGGGCGTAGGGTATGGGTTGGGGTTAGGGTTAGGGTTAGTGTTAGGGTTAGGGCTCGGTTTAGGGTACGGGTTAGGATTAGGGTACGCGTTAGGGTTAGGGTAGGGGTTAGGGTTAGGGTACGCGTTAGGGTGAGGGTAGTTATTAAACCTATCCCACTCTCTAGATACCCCTTAGCACGTAAAGGAATATTATTTGGGGTCCAGCCATGGAGAAGAGTTTAGATACTAGGAGAAGATAAGGAACACACCCATTATCAAGAAATCACATTAGGATTCTCTTTTTAACCTGTTCCTTAAAACACTAGTGCTTAGGAAATCTATTGGAGGCAGAAGCAGTCAAGGGTAGCTTAGGGTTAGGGTTAGGTTTAGGGTGAGGGTTAGGGTACGGCTTAGGGTACGGGTTCGGGGAGGGGTTCGGGTTGGGCGTAGGTTATGGGTTAGGGTTAGGATTAGGACTAGTGTTAGGGTTAGGGCTCGGTTTAGGGTACGGGTTAGGATTAGGGTACGCGTTAGGGTTAGGGTAGGGGTTAGGGTTAGAGTATGCGTTAGGGTAACGGTAGTTATTAAACCTATCCCACTCTCTAGATACCCCTTAGCACGTAAAGGAATATTATTTTGGGGTCCAGCCATGGAGAAGAGTTTAGACACGAGGAGAAGATAAGGAGCACACGCATTATCAAGAAATCACACTAGGATTCTCTTTTTAACCTGTTCCTTAAATCACTAGTGCTTAGGAAATCTATTGGAGGCAGAAGCCGTCAAGGGTAGCTTAGTGTTAGGGTTAGGGTTAGGGTGAGGGTTAGGGTACGGCTTAGGGTACGGGTTCGGGGAGGGGTTCGGGTAAGGCGTAGGGTATGTGTTAGGGTTAGGGTTAGGGCTAGTGTTAGGGTTAGGGCTCGGTTTAGGGTATGGGTTAGGATTAGGGTACGCGTTAGAGTTAGGGTAGGGGTTAGGGTTAGGGTACGCGTTAGGGTGAGGGTAGTTATTAAACCTTTGCCTCTCTCTAGATACCCCTTAGCACGTAAAGGAATATTATGTTGTGGTCCAGCCATGGAGAAGAGTTTAGACACTAGGAGAAGTTAAGGAACACACCCATTATCACGAAATCACATTAGGATTCTGATTTTTAACATGTTCCTTAAAACACTAGTGCTTAGGAAATCTATTGGAGGCAGAAGCAGTCAAGGGTAGCTTAGGGTTAGGGTTAGGGTTAGGGTGAGGGTTAGGGTATGGCTTAGGGTACGGGTTCGGGGAGGGGTTCGGGTAGGGCGTACGGTATGGGTTAGGGTTAGGTTTAGGGTTAGTGTTAGGGTTAGGGCTCAGTTTATAGTACGAGGTAGGATTAGGGTACGCGTTAGTGTTAGGGTAGGGAATAGGGTAAGGGTACGCGATAAGGTGAGGTTAGTTATTAAACCTATCCCACTCTCTAGATAACCCTTAGCACGAAAAGGAATATTATTTGGGGGTCCAGCCATGGAGAAGAGTTTAGACACGAGGAGAAGATAAGGAACACACCCATTATCAAGAAATCACATTAGGATTCTCTTTTTAACCTGTTCCTTAAAACACTAGTGCTTAGGAAATCTATTGGAGGCAGAAGCCGTCAAGGGTATCTTAGGGTTAGGGTCAGGGTGCGGGTGAGGGGTAGGGTACGGCTTAGGGTACGGGTTCAGGGAGGGGTTCGGGTAGGGCGTAGGGTATGGGTTGGGGTTAGGGTTAGGGTTAGTGTTAGGGTTAGGGCTCGGTTTAGGGTACGGGTTAGGATTAGGGTACGCGTTAGGGTTAGGGTAGGGGTTAGGGTTAGGGTACGCGTTAGGGTGAGGGTAGTTATTAAACCTATCCCACTCTCTAGATACCCCTTAGCACGTAAAGGAATATTATTTGGGGTCCAGCCATGGAGAAGAGTTTAGATACTAGGAGAAGATAAGGAACACACCCATTATCAAGAAATCACATTAGGATTCTCTTTTTAACCTGTTCCTTAAAACACTAGTGCTTAGGAAATCTATTGGAGGCAGAAGCAGTCAAGGGTAGCTTAGGGTTAGGGTTAGGTTTAGGGTGAGGGTTAGGGTACGGCTTAGGGTACGGGTTCGGGGAGGGGTTCGGGTTGGGCGTAGGTTATGGGTTAGGGTTAGGATTAGGACTAGTGTTAGGGTTAGGGCTCGGTTTAGGGTACGGGTTAGGATTAGGGTACGCGTTAGGGTTAGGGTAGGGGTTAGGGTTAGAGTATGCGTTAGGGTAACGGTAGTTATTAAACCTATCCCACTCTCTAGATACCCCTTAGCACGTAAAGGAATATTATTTTGGGGTCCAGCCATGGAGAAGAATTTAGACACGAGGAGAAGATAAGGAGCACACGCATTATCAAGAAATCACACTAGGATTCTCTTTTTAACCTGTTCCTTAAAACACTAGTGCTTAGGAAATCTATTGGAGGCAGAAGCCGTCAAGGGTAGCTTAGTGTTAGGGTTAGGGTTAGGGTGAGGGTTAGGGTACGGCTTAGGGTACGGGTTCGGGGAGGGGTTCGGGTAAGGCGTAGGGTATGTGTTAGGGTTAGGGTTAGGGCTAGTGTTAGGGTTAGGGCTCGGTTTAGGGTACGGGTTAGGATTAGGGTACGCGTTAGGGTTAGGGTAGGGGTTAGGGTTAGGGTACGCGTTAGGGTGAGGGTAGTTATTAA
This sequence comes from Balaenoptera acutorostrata, assembly GCF_949987535.1. Classification (NCBI taxonomy): domain Eukaryota; kingdom Metazoa; phylum Chordata; class Mammalia; order Artiodactyla; family Balaenopteridae; genus Balaenoptera; species Balaenoptera acutorostrata. Next base: position 241,051 of record NW_026646764.1, on the reverse strand, counting down.
ACCTTTGCCTCTCTCTAGATACCCCTTAGCACGTAAAGGAATATTATGTTGTGGTCCAGCCATGGAGAAGAGTTTAGACACTAGGAGAAGATAAGGAACACACCCATTATCACGAAATCACATTAGGATTCTGTTTTTAACATGTTCCTTAAAACACTAGTGCTTAGGAAATCTATTGGAGGCAGAAGCAGTCAAGGGTAGCTTAGGGTTAGGGTTAGGGTTAGGGTGAGGGTTAGGGTATGGCTTAGGGTAAGGGTTCGGGGAGGGGTTCGGGTAGGGCGTACGGTATGGGTTAGGGTTAGGTTTAGGTTTAGTGTTAGGGTTAGGGCTCAGTTTATAGTACGGGGTAGGATTAGGGTACGCGTTAGTGTTAGGGTAGGGGATAGGGTAAGGGTACGCGATAAGGTGAGGTTAGTTATTAAACCTATCCCACTCTCTAGATAACCCTTAGCACGAAAAGGAATATTATTTGGGGGTCCAGCCATGGAGAAGAGTTTAGACACGAGGAGAAGATAAGGAACACACGCATTATCAAGAAATCACATTAGGATTCTCTTTTTAACCTGTTCCTTAAATCACTAGTGCTTAGGAAATCTATTGGAGGCAGAAGCCGTCAAGGGTAGCTTAGGGTTAGGGTCAGGGTGCGGGTGAGGGGTAGGGTACGGCTTAGGGTACGGGTTCAGGGAGGGGTTCGGGTAGGGCGTAGGGTATGGGTTGGGGTTAGGGTTAGGGTTAGTGTTAGGGTTAGGGCTCGGTTTAGGGTACGGGTTAGGATTAGGGTACGCGTTAGGGTTAGGGTAGGGGTTAGGGTTAGGGTACGCGTTAGGGTGAGGGTAGTTATTAAACCTATCCCACTCTCTAGATACCCCTTAGCACGTAAAGGAATATTATTTGGGGTCCAGCCATGGAGAAGAGTTTAGATACTAGGAGAAGATAAGGAACACACCCATTATCAAGAAATCACATTAGGATTCTCTTTTTAACCTGTTCCTTAAAACACTAGTGCTTAGGAAATCTATTGGAGGCAGAAGCAGTCAAGGGTAGCTTAGGGTTAGGGTTAGGTTTAGGGTGAGGGTTAGGGTACGGCTTAGGGTACGGGTTCGGGGAGGGGTTCGGGTTGGGCGTAGGTTATGGGTTAGGGTTAGGATTAGGACTAGTGTTAGGGTTAGGGCTCGGTTTAGGGTACGGGTTAGGATTAGGGTACGCGTTAGGGTTAGGGTAGGGGTTAGGGTTAGAGTATGCGTTAGGGTGACGGTAGTTATTAAACCTATCCCACTCTCTAGATACCCCTTAGCACGTAAAGGAATATTATTTGGGGGTGCAGCCATGGAGAAGAGTTTAGACACTAGGAGAAGATAAGGAACACACCCATTATCACGAAATCACATTAGGATTCTCTTTTTAACCTGTTCCTTAAAACACTAGTGCTTAGGAAATCTATTGGAGGCAGAAGCAGTCAAGGGTAGCTTAGGGTTAGGGTTAGGGTTAGATTGAGGGTTAGGGTACGGCTTAGGGTACGGGTTCGGGGAGGGGTTCGGGTAGGGCGTAGGGTATGTGTTAGGGTTAGGGTTAGGGTTAGTGTTAGGGTTAGGGCTCGGTTTAGGGTACGGGTTAGGATTAGGGTACGCGTTAGGGTTAGGGTAGGGGTTAGGGTTAGGTTTCGCATTAGGGTGAGGGTAGTTATTAAACCTATCCCACTCTCTAGATACCCCTTAGCACGTAAAGGAATATTATTTGGGGGTCCAGCCATGGAGAAGAGTTTAGACACTAGGAGAAGATAAGGAACACACCCATTATCAAGAAATCACATTAGGATTCTCTTTTTAACCTGTTCCTTAAAACACTAGTGCTTAGGAAATCTATTGCAGGCAGAAGCAGTCAAGGGTAGCTTAGGGTTAGGGTTAGGGTTAGGGTGAGGGTTAGGGTACAGCTTAGGGTACGGGTTCGGGGAGGGGTTCGGGTAGGGCGTAGGGTATGGGTTAGGGTTAGGGTTAGGGTTAGTGTTAGGGTTTGGGCTCGGTTTAGGGTACGGGTTAGGATTAGGGTACGCGTTAGTGTTAGGGTAGGGGTTAGGGTAAGGGTACGCGATAGGGTGAGGTTAGTTATTAAACCTATCCCACTCTCTAGATACCCCTTAGCACGTAAAGGAATATTATTTGGGGGTCCAGCCATGGAGAAGAGTTTAGACACTAGAAGAAGATAAGGAACACACCCATTATCAAGAAATCACATTAGGATTCTCTTTTTAACCTGTTCCTTAAAACACTAGTGCTTAGGAAATCTATTGGAGGCAGAAGCAGTCAAGGGTAGCTTAGGGTTACGGTTAGGGTTAGGGTGAGAGTTAGGGTACGGCTTAGGGTACGGGTTCGGGGAGGGGTTCGGGTAGGGCGTAGGTTATGGGTTAGGGTTAGGATTAGGACTAGTGTTAGGGTTAGGGCTCGGTTTAGGGTACGGGTTAGGATTAGGGTACGCGTTAGGGTTAGGGTAGGTGTTAGGGTTAGAGTAGGCGTTAGGGTGACGGTAGTTATTAAACCTATCCCACTCTCTAGATACCCCTTAGCACGTAAAGGAATATTATTTGGGGGTGCAGCCATGGAGAAGAGTTTAGACACTAGGAGAAGATAAGGAACACACCCATTATCACGAAATCACATTAGGATTCTCTTTTTAACCTGTTCCTTAAAACACTAGTGCTTAGGAAATCTATTGGAGGCAGAAGCAGTCAAGGGTAGCTTAGGGTTAGGGTTAGGGTTAGATTGAGGGTTAGGGTACGGGTTCGGGGAGGGGTTCGGGTAGGGCATAGGGTATGGTTTAGGGTTAGGGTTAGGGTTAGTGTTAGGGTTAGGGCTCGGTTTAGGGTACGGGTTAGGATTAGGTTACGCGTTAGGGTTAGGTTAGGGGTTAGGGTTAGGGTACGCGATAGGGTGAGGTTAGTTATTAAACCTATCCCACTCTCTAGATACCCCTTAGCACGTAAAGGAATATTATTTGGGGGTCCAGCCATGGAGAAGAGTTTAGACACTAGGAGAAGATAAGGAACACACCCATTATCACGAAATCACATTAGGATTCTCTTTTTAACCTGTTCCTTAAAACACTAGTGCTTAGGCAATCTATTGGAGGCAGAAGCAGTCAAGGGTAGCTTAGGTTTAGGGTTAGGGTTAGGGTGAGGGTTAGGGTACGGCTTAGGGTACGGGTTCGGGGAGGGGTTCGGGTAGGGCGTAGGGTATGGGTTAGGGTTAGGGTTAGGGTTAGGGCTCGGTTTAGGGTACGGGTTAGGATTACGGTACGCGTTAGGGTTAGGTAGGGGTTAGGGTTAGGGTACGCGTTAGGGTGAGGGTAGTTATTAAACCTATCCCACTCTCTAGATACCCCTTAGCACGTAAAGGAATATTATTTGGGGGTCCAGCCAAGGAGAAGAGTTTAGACACGAGGAGAAGATAAGGAACACACGCATTATCAAGAAATCACATTAGGATTCTCTTTTTAACCTGTTCCTTAAAACACTAGTGCTTAGGAAATCTATTGGAGGCAGAAGCCGTCAAGGGTATCTTAGTGTTAGGGTTAGGGTTAGGGTGAGGGTTAGGGTACGGCTTAGGGTACGGGTTCGGGGAGGGGTTCGGGTAGGGCGTAGGGTATGGGTTAGGGTTAGGGTTAGGGCTAGTGTTAGGGTTAGGGCTCGGTTTAGGGTACGGGTTAGGATTAGGGTACGCGTTAGGGTTAGGGTAGGGGTTAGGGTTAGGTTACGCATTAGGGTGAGGGTAGTTATTAAACCTATCCCACTCTCTAGATACCCCTTAGCACGTAAAGGAATATTATTTGGGGGTCCAGCCATGGAGAAGAGTTTAGACACGAGGAGAAGATAAGGAACACACCCATTATCAAGAAATCACATTAGAATTCTCTTTTTAACCTGTTCCTTAAAACACTAGTGCTTAGGAAATCTATTGGAGGCAGAAGCAGTCAGGGGTAGCTTAGGGTTAGGGTTAGGGTTAGGGTGAGGTTTAGGGTACGGCTTAGGGTACGGGTTCGGGGAGGGGTTCGGGTAGGGCGTAGGGTATGGGTTAGGGTTAGGGTTAGGGTTAGTGTTAGGGTTAGGGCTCAGTTTAGGGTACGGGGTAGGATTAGGGTACGCGTTAGTGTTAGGGTAGGGGTTAGGGTAAGGGTACGCGATAAGGTGAGGTTAGTTATTAAACCTATCCCACTCTCTAGATAACCCTTAGCACGTAAAGGAATATTATTTGGGGGTCCAGCCATGGAGAAGAGTTTAGACACGAGGAGAAGATAAGGAACACACCCATTATCAAGAAATCACATTAGGATTCTCTTTTTAACCTGTTCCTTAAAACACTAGTGCTTAGGAAATCTATTGGAGGCAGAAGCCGTCAAGGGTAGCTTAGGGTTAGGGTTAGGGTTAGGGTGAGGTTTAGGGTACGGCTTAGGGTACGGGTTCGGGGAGGGGTTCGGGTAGGGCGTAGGGTATGGGTTAGGGTTAGGGTTAGGGTTAGTGTTAGGGTTAGGGCTCAGTTTAGGGTACGGGGTAGGATTAGGGTACGCGTTAGTGTTAGGGTAGGGGTTAGGGTAAGGGTACGCGATAAGGTGAGGTTAGTTATTAAACCTATCCCACTCTCTAGATAACCCTTAGCACGTAAAGGAATATTATTTGGGGGTCCAGCCATGGAGAAGAGTTTAGACACGAGGAGAAGATAAGGAACACACCCATTATCAAGAAATCACATTAGGATTCTCTTTTTAACCTGTTCCTTAAAACACTAGTGCTTAGGAAATCTATTGGAGGCAGAAGCCGTCAAGGGTAGCTTAGGGTTAGGGTCAGGGTGAGGGTGAGGGGTAGGGTACGGCTTAGGGTACGGGTTCAGGGAGGGGTTCGGGTAGGGCGTAGGGTATGGGTTAGGGTTAGGGTTAGGGTTAGTGTTAGGGTTAGGGCTCGGTTTAGAGTACGGGTTAGGATTAGGGTACACGTTAGGGTTAGGGTAGGGGTTAGGGTTAGGTTTCGCATTAGGGTGAGGGTAGTTATTAAACCTATCCCACTCTCTAGATACCCCTTAGCACGTAAAGGAATATTATTTGGGGGTCCAGCCATGGAGAAGAGTTTAGACACTAGAAGAAGATAAGGAACACACCCATTATCAAGAAATCACATTAGGATTCTCTTTTTAACCTGTTCCTTAAAACACTAGTGCTTAGGAAATCTATTGGAGGCAGAAGCAGTCAAGGGTAGCTTAGGGTTAGGGTTAGGTTTAGGGTGAGGGTTAGGGTACGGCTTAGGGTACGGGTTCGGGGAGGGGTTCGGGTAGGGCGTAGGTTATGGGTTAGGGTTAGGATTAGGACTAGTGTTAGGGTTAGGGCTCGGTTTAGGGTACGGGTTAGGATTAGGGTACGCGTTAGGGTTAGGGTAGGGGTTAGGGTTAGAGTATGCGTTAGGGTGACGGTAGTTATTAAACCTATCCCACTCTCTAGATACCCCTTAGCACGTAAAGGAATATTATTTGGGGGTCCAGCCATTGAGAAGAGGTTAGACACTAGGAGAAGATAAGGAACACACCCATTATCACGAAATCACATTAGTATTCTCTTTTTAACATGTTCCTTAAAACACTAGTGCTTAGGAAATCTATTGGAGGCAGAAGCAGTCAAGGGTAGCTTAGGGTTAGGGTTAGGGTTAGGGTGAGGGTTAGGGTATGGCTTAGGGTACGGGTTCGGGGAGGGGTTCGGGTAGGGCGTAGGGTATGGGTTAGGGTTAGGGTTCGGGTTAGTGTTAGGGTTAGGGCTCAGTTTAGGGTACGGGGTAGGATTAGGGTACGCGTTAGTGTTAGGGTAGGGGTTAGGGTAAGGGTACGCGATAAGGTGAGGTTAGTTATTAAACCTATCCCACTCTCTAGATAACCCTTAGCACGTAAAGGAATATTATTTGGGGGTCCAGCCATGGAGAAGAGTTTAGACACGAGGAGAAGATAAGGAACACACCCATTATCAAGAAATCACATTAGGATTCTCTTTTTAACCTGTTCCTTAAAACACTAGTGCTTAGGAAATCTATTGGAGGCAGAAGCCGTCAAGGGTAGCTTAGGGTTAGGGTCAGGGTGAGGGTGAGGGGTAGGGTACGGCTTAGGGTACGGGTTCAGGGAGGGGTTCGGGTAGGGCGTAGGGTATGGGTTAGGGTTAGGGTTAGGGTTAGTGTTAGGGTTAGGGCTCGGTTTAGGGTACGGGTTAGGTTTAGGGTACGCGTTAGGGTTAGGGTAGGGGTTAGGGTTAGGGTACACGTTAGGGTGAGGGTAGTTATTAAACCTATCCCACTCTCTAGATACCCCTTAGCACGTAAAGGAATATTATTTGGGGGTCCAGCCATGGAGAAGAGTTTAGACACTAGGAGAAGATAAGGAACACACCCATTATCAAGAAATCACATTAGGATTCTCTTTTTAACCTGTTCCTTAAAACACTAGTGCTTAGGAAATCTATTGGAGGCAGAAGCAGTCAAGGGTAGCTTAGGGTTAGGGTTAGGGTTAGGGTGAGGGTTACGGTACGGCTTAGGGTACGGGTTCGGGGAGGGGTTCGGGTAGGGCGTAGGGTATGGGTTAGGGTTAGGGTTAGGGTTAGTGTTAGGGTTAGGGCTCGGTTTAGGGTACGGGTTAGGATTAGGGTACGCATTAGGGTTAGGGTAGGGGTTAGGGTTAGGGTATGCGTTAGGGTGACGGTAGTTATTAAACCTATCCCACTCTCTAGATACCCCTTAGCACGTAAAGGAATATTATTTGGGGGTGCAGCCATGGAGAAGAGTTTAGACACTAGGAGAAGATAAGGAACACACCCATTATCACGAAATCACATTAGGATTCTCTTTTTAACCTGTTCCTTAAAACACTAGTGCTTAGGAAATCTATTGGAGGCAGAAGCAGTCAAGGGTAGCTTAGGGTTAGGGTTAGGGTTAGATTGAGGGTTAGGGTACGGCTTAGGGTACGGGTTCGGGGAGGGGTTCGGGTAGGGCATAGGGTATGGTTTAGGGTTAGGGTTAGGGTTAGTGTTAGGGTTAGGGCTCGGTTTAGGGTATGGGTTAGGATTAGGGTACGCGTTAGGGTTAGGTTAGGGGTTAGGGTTAGGGTACGCGATAGGGTGAGGTTAGTTATTAAACCTATCCCACTCTCTAGATACCCCTTAGCACGTAAAGGAATATTATTTGGGGGTCCAGCCATGGAGAAGAGTTTAGACACTAGGAGAAGATAAGGAACACACCCATTATCACGAAATCACATTAGGATTCTCTTTTTAACCTGTTCCTTAAAACACTAGTGCTTAGGCAATCTATTGGAGGCAGAAGCAGTCAAGGGTAGCTTAGGTTTAGGGTTAGGGTTAGGGTGAGGGTTAGGGTACGGCTTAGGGTACGGGTTCGGGGAGGGGTTCGGGTAGGGCGTAGGGTATGGGTTAGGGTTAGGGTTAGGGTTAGGGCTCGGTTTAGGGTACGGGTTAGGATTACGGTACGCGTTAGGGTTAGGTAGGTGTTAGGGTTAGGGTACGCGTTAGGGTGAGGGTAGTTATTAAACCTATCCCACTCTCTAGATACCCCTTAGCACGTAAAGGAATATTATTTGGGGGTCCAGCCAAGGAGAAGAGTTTAGACACGAGGAGAAGATAAGGAACACACGCATTATCAAGAAATCACATTAGGATTCTCTTTTTAACCTGTTCCTTAAAACACTAGTGCTTAGGAAATCTATTGGAGGCAGAAGCCGTCAAGGGTATCTTAGTGTTAGGGTTAGGGTTAGGGTGAGGGTTATGGTACGGCTTAGGGTCCGGGTTCGGGGAGGGGTTCGGGTAGGGCGTAGGGTATGGGTTAGGGTTAGGGTTAGGGCTAGTGTTAGGGTTAGGGCTCGGTTTAGGGTACGGGTTAGGATTAGGGTACGCGTTAGGGTTAGGGTAGGGGTTAGGGTTAGGTTACGCATTAGGGTGAGGGTAGTTATTAAACCTATCCCACTCTCTAGATACCCCTTAGCACGTAAAGGAATATTATTTGGGGGTCCAGCCATGGAGAAGAGTTTAGACACGAGGAGAAGATAAGGAACACACCCATTATCAAGAAATCACATTAGAATTCTCTTTTTAACCTGTTCCTTAAAACACTAGTGCTTAGGAAATCTATTGGAGGCAGAAGCAGTCAGGGGTAGCTTAGGGTTAGGGTTAGGGTTAGGGTGAGGGTTAGGGTACGGCTTAGGGTACGGGTTCGGGGAGGGGTTCGGGTAGGGCGTAGGGTATGGGTTAGGGTTAGGGTTAGGGTTAGTGTTAGGGTTAGGGCTCAGTTTAGGGTACGGGGTAGGATTAGGGTACGCGTTAGTGTTAGGGTAGGGGTTAGGGTAAGGGTACGCGATAAGGTGAGGTTAGTTATTAAACCTATCCCACTCTCTAGATAACCCTTAGCACGTAAAGGAATATTATTTGGGGGTCCAGCCATGGAGAAGAGTTTAGACACGAGGAGAAGATAAGGAACACACCCATTATCAAGAAATCACATTAGGATTCTCTTTTTAACCTGTTCCTTAAAACACTAGTGCTTAGGAAATCTATTGGAGGCAGAAGCCGTCAAGGGTAGCTTAGGGTTAGGGTCAGGGTGAGGGTGAGGGGTAGGGTACGGCTTAGGGTACGGGTTCAGGGAGGGGTTCGGGTAGGGCGTAGGGTATGGGTTAGGGTTAGGGTTAGGGTTAGTGTTAAGGTTAGGGCTCGGTTTAGGGTACGGGTTAGGATTAGGGTACGCGTTAGGGTTAGGGTAGGGGTTAGGGTTAGGGTACACGTTAGGGTGAGGGTAGTTATTAAACTTATCCCACTCTCTAGATACCCCTTAGCACGTAAAGGAATATTATGGGGGGTCCAGCCATGGAGAAGAGTTTAGACACTAGGAGAAGATAAGGAACACACCCATTATCAAGAAATCACATTAGGATTCTCTTTTTAACCTGTTCCTTAAAACACTAGTGCTTAGGAAATCTATTGGAGGCAGAAGCAGTCAAGGGTAGCTTAGGGTTAGGGTTAGGGTTAGGGTGAGGGTTACGGTACGGCTTAGGGTACGGGTTCGGGGAGGGGTTCGGGTAGGGCGTAGGGTATGGGTTAGGGTTAGGGTTAGGGTTAGTGTTAGGGTTAGGGCTCGGTTTAGGGTACGGGTTAGGATTAGGGTACGCATTAGGGTTAGGGTAGGGGTTAGGGTTAGGGTATGCGTTAGGGTGACGGTAGTTATTAAACCTATCCCACTCTCTAGATACCCCCTTAGCACGTAAAGGAATATTATTTGGGGGTCCAGCCATGGAGAAGAGTTTAGACACTAGGAGAAGATAAGGAACACACCCATTATCAAGAAATCACATTAGGATTCTCTTTTTAACCTGTTCCTTAAAACACTAGTGCTTAGGAAATCTATTGGAGGCAGAAGCAGTCAAGGGTAGCTTAGGGTTAGGGTTAGGGTTAGGGTGAGGGTTAGGGTACGGCTTAGGGTACGGGTTCGGGGAGGGGTTCGGGTAGGGCGTAGGTTATGGGTTAGGGTTAGGATTAGGACTAGTGTTAGGGTTAGGGCTCGGGTTAGGGTACGGGTTAGGATTAGGGTACGCGTTAGGGTTAGGGTAGGGGTTAGGGTTAGAGTATGCGTTAGGGTGACGGTAGTTATTAAACCTATCCCACTCTCTAGATACCCCTTAGCACGTAAAGGAATATTATTTGGGGGTGCAGCCATGGAGAAGAGTTTAGACACTAGGAGAAGATAAGGAACACACCCATTATCACGAAATCACATTAGGATTCTCTTTTTAACCTGTTCCTTAAAACACTAGTGCTTAGGAAATCTATTGGAGGCAGAAGCAGTCAAGGGTAGCTTAGGGTTAGGGTTAGGGTTAGATTGAGGGTTAGGGTACGGCTTAGGGTACGGGTTCGGGGAGGGGTTCGGGTAGGGCATAGGGTATGGTTTAGGGTTAGGGTTAGGGTTAGTGTTAGGGTTAGGGCTCGGTTTATGGTATGGGTTAGGATTAGGGTACGCGTTAGGGTTAGGTTAGGGGTTAGGGTTAGGGTACGCGATAGGGTGAGGTTAGTTATTAAACCTATCCCACTCTCTAGATACCCCTTAGCACGTAAAGGAATATTATTTGGGGGTCCAGCCATGGAGAAGAGTTTAGACACTAGGAGAAGATAAGGAACACACCCATTATCACGAAATCACATTAGGATTCTCTTTTTAACCTGTTCCTTAAAACACTAGTGCTTAGGCAATCTATTGGATGCCGAAGCAGTCAAGGGTAGCTTAGGTTTAGGGTTAGGGTTAGGGTGAGGGTTAGGGTACGGCTTAGGGTACGGGTTCGGGGAGGGGTTCGGGTAGGGCGTAGGGTATGGGTTAGGGTTAGGGTTAGGGTTAGGGCTCGGTTTAGGGTACGGGTTAGGATTACGGTACGCGTTAGGGTTAGGTAGGGGTTAGGGTTAGGGTACGCGTTAGGGTGAGGGTAGTTATTAAACCTATCCCACTCTCTAGATACCCCTTAGCACGTAAAGGAATATTATTTGGGGGTCCAGCCAAGGAGAAGAGTTTAGACACGAGGAGAAGATAAGGAACACACGCATTATCAAGAAATCACATTAGGATTCTCTTTTTAACCTGTTCCTTAAAACACTAGTGCTTAGGAAATCTATTGGAGGCAGAAGCCGTCAAGGGTATCTTAGTGTTAGGGTTAGGGTTAGGGTGAGGGTTATGGTACGGCTTAGGGTACGGGTTCGGGGAGGGGTTCGGGTAGGGCGTAGGGTATGGGTTAGGGTTAGGGTTAGGGCTAGTGTTAGGGTTAGGGCTCGGTTTAGGGTACGGGTTAGGATTAGGGTACGCGTTAGGGTTAGGCTAGGGGTTAGGGTTAGGTTACGCATTAGGGTGAGGGTAGTTATTAAACCTATCCCACTCTCTAGATACCCCTTAGCACGTAAAGGAATATTATTTGGGGGTCCAGCCATGGAGAAGAGTTTAGACACGAGGAGAAGATAAGGAACACACCCATTATCAAGAAATCACATTAGAATTCTCTTTTTAACCTGTTCCTTAAAACACTAGTGCTTAGGAAATCTATTGGAGGCAGAAGCAGTCAGGGGTAGCTTAGGGTTAGGGTTAGGGTTAGGGTGAGGGTTAGGGTACGGCTTAGTGTACGGGTTCGGGGAGGGGTTCGGGTAGGGCGTAGGGTATGGGTTAGGGTTAGGGTTAGGGTTAGTGTTAGGGTTAGGGCTCAGTTTAGGGTACGGGGTAGGATTAGGGTACGCGTTAGTGTTAGGGTAGGGGTTAGGGTAAGGGTACGCGATAAGGTGAGGTTAGTTATTAAACCTATCCCACTCTCTAGATAACCCTTAGCACGTAAAGGAATATTATTTGGGGGTCCAGCCATGGAGAAGAGTTTAGACACGAGGAGAAGATAAGGAACACACCCATTATCAAGAAATCACATTAGGATTCTCTTTTTAACCTGTTCCTTAAAACACTAGTGCTTAGGAAATCTATTGGAGGCAGAAGCCGTCAAGGGTAGCTTAGGGTTAGGGTCAGGGTGAGGGTGAGGGGTAGGGTACGGCTTAGGGTACGGGTTCAGGGAGGGGTTCGGGTAGGGCGTAGGGTATGGGTTAGGGTTAGGGTTAGGGTTAGTGTTAGGGTTAGGGCTCGGTTTAGGGTACGGGTTAGGATTAGGGTACGCGTTAGGGTTAGGGTAGGGGTTAGGGTTAGGGTACACGTTAGGGTGAGGGTAGTTATTAAACCTATCCCACTCTCTAGATACCCCTTAGCACGTAAAGGAATATTATTTGGGGGTCCAGCCATGGAGAAGAGTTTAGACACTAGGAGAAGATAAGGAACACACCCATTATCAAGAAATCACATTAGGATTCTCTTTTTAACCTGTTCCTTAAAACACTAGTGCTTAGGAAATCTATTGGAGGCAGAAGCAGTCAAGGGTAGCTTAGGGTTAGGGTTAGGGTTAGGGTGAGGGTTACGGTACGGCTTAGGGTACGGGTTCGGGGAGGGGTTCGGGTAGGGCGTAGGGTATGGGTTAGGGTTAGGGTTAGGGTTAGTGTTAGGGTTAGGGCTCGGTTTAGGGTACGGGTTAGGATTAGGGTACGCATTAGGGTTAGGGTAGGGGTTAGGGTTAGGGTATGCGTTAGGGTGACGGTAGTTATTAAACCTATCCCACTCTCTAGATACCCCTTAGCACGTAAAGGAATATTATTTGGGGGTCCAGCCATGGAGAAGAGTTTAGACACTAGGAGAAGATAAGGAACACACCCATTATCAAGAAATCACATTAGGATTCTCTTTTTAACCTGTTCCTTAAAACACTAGTGCTTAGGAAATCTATTGGAGGCAGAAGCAGTCAAGGGTAGCTTAGGGTTAGGGTTAGGGTTAGGGTGAGGGTTAGGGTACGGCTTAGGGTACGGGTTCGGGGAGGGGTTCGGGTAGGGCGTAGGTTATGGGTTAGGGTTAGGATTAGGACTAGTGTTAGGGTTAGGGCTCGGTTTAGGGTACGGGTTAGGATTAGGGTACGCGTTAGGGTTAGGGTTGGGGGTTAGGGTTAGAGTATGCGTTAGGGTGACGGTAGTTATTAAACCTATCCCACTCTCTAGATACCCCTTAGCACGTAAAGGAATATTATTTGGGGGTGCAGCCATGGAGAAGAGTTTAGACACTAGGAGAAGATAAGGAACACACCCATTATCACGAAATCACATTAGGATTCTCTTTTTAACCTGTTCCTTAAAACACTAGTGCTTAGGAAATCTATTGGAGGCAGAAGCAGTCAAGGGTAGCTTAGGGTTAGGGTTAGGGTTAGATTGAGGGTTAGGGTACGGCTTAGGGTACGGGTTCGGGGAGGGGTTCGGGTAGGGCATAGGGTATGGTTTAGGGTTAGGGTTAGGGTTAGTGTTAGGGTTAGGGCTCGGTTTAGGGTATGGGTTAGGATTAGGGTACGCGTTAGGGTTAGGGTAGGGGTTAGGGTTAGGTTACGCATTAGGGTGAGGGTAGTTATTAAACCTATCCCACTCTCTAGATACCCCTTAGCACGTAAAGGAATATTATTTGGGGGTCCAGCCATGGAGAAGAGTTTAGACACGAGGAGAAGATAAGGAACACACCCATTATCAAGAAATCACATTAGGATTCTCTTTTTAACCTGTTCCTTAAAACACTAGTGCTTAGGAAATCTATTGGAGGCAGAAGCCGTCAAGGGTATCTTAGGGTTAGGGTCAGGGTGCGGGTGAGGGGTAGGGTACGGCTTAGGGTACGGGTTCAGGGAGGGGTTCGGGTAGGGCGTAGGGTATGGGTTGGGGTTAGGGTTAGGGTTAGTGTTAGGGTTAGGGCTCGGTTTAGGGTACGGGTTAGGATTAGGGTACGCGTTAGGGTTAGGGTAGGGGTTAGGGTTAGGGTACGCGTTAGGGTGAGGGTAGTTATTAAACCTATCCCACTCTCTAGATACCCCTTAGCACGTAAAGGAATATTATTTGGGGTCCAGCCATGGAGAAGAGTTTAGATACTAGGAGAAGATAAGGAACACACCCATTATCAAGAAATCACATTAGGATTCTCTTTTTAACCTGTTCCTTAAAACACTAGTGCTTAGGAAATCTATTGGAGGCAGAAGCAGTCAAGGGTAGCTTAGGGTTAGGGTTAGGTTTAGGGTGAGGGTTAGGGTACGGCTTAGGGTACGGGTTCGGGGAGGGGTTCGGGTTGGGCGTAGGTTATGGGTTAGGGTTAGGATTAGGACTAGTGTTAGGGTTAGGGCTCGGTTTAGGGTACGGGTTAGGATTAGGGTACGCGTTAGGGTTAGGGTAGGGGTTAGGGTTAGAGTATGCGTTAGGGTAACGGTAGTTATTAAACCTATCCCACTCTCTAGATACCCCTTAGCACGTAAAGGAATATTATTTTGGGGTCCAGCCATGGAGAAGAATTTAGACACGAGGAGAAGATAAGGAGCACACGCATTATCAAGAAATCACACTAGGATTCTCTTTTTAACCTGTTCCTTAAAACACTAGTGCTTAGGAAATCTATTGGAGGCAGAAGCCGTCAAGGGTAGCTTAGTGTTAGGGTTAGGGTTAGGGTGAGGGTTAGGGTACGGCTTAGGGTACGGGTTCGGGGAGGGGTTCGGGTAAGGCGTAGGGTATGTGTTAGGGTTAGGGTTAGGGCTAGTGTTAGGGTTAGGGCTCGGTTTAGGGTACGGGTTAGGATTAGGGTACGCGTTAGGGTTAGGGTAGGGGTTAGGGTTAGGGTACGCGTTAGGGTGAGGGTAGTTATTAAACCTTTGCCTCTCTCTAGATACCCCTTAGCACGTAAAGGAATATTATGTTGTGGTCCAGCCATGGAGAAGAGTTTAGACACTAGGAGAAGATAAGGAACACACCCATTATCACGAAATCACATTAGGATTCTGTTTTTAACATGTTCCTTAAAACACTAGTGCTTAGGAAATCTATTGGAGGCAGAAGCAGTCAAGGGTAGCTTAGGGTTAGGGTTAGGGTTAGGGTGAGGGTTAGGGTATGGCTTAGGGTACGGGTTCGGGGAGGGGTTCGGGTAGGGCGTACGGTATGGGTTAGGGTTAGGTTTAGGTTTAGTGTTAGGGTTAGGGCTCAGTTTATAGTACGGGGTAGGATTAGGGTACGCGTTAGTGTTAGGGTAGGGGATAGGGTAAGGGTACGCGATAAGGTGAGGTTAGTTATTAAACCTATCCCACTCTCTAGATAACCCTTAGCACGAAAAGGAATATTATTTGGGGGTCCAGCCATGGAGAAGAGTTTAGACACGAGGAGAAGATAAGGAACACACGCATTATCAAGAAATCACATTAGGATTCTCTTTTTAACCTGTTCCTTAAATCACTAGTGCTTAGGAAATCTATTGGAGGCAGAAGCCGTCAAGGGTAGCTTAGGGTTAGGGTCAGGGTGCGGGTGAGGGGTAGGGTACGGCTTAGGGTACGGGTTCAGGGAGGGGTTCGGGTAGGGCGTAGGGTATGGGTTGGGGTTAGGGTTAGGGTTAGTGTTAGGGTTAGGGCTCGGTTTAGGGTACGGGTTAGGATTAGGGTACGCGTTAGGGTTAGGGTAGGGGTTAGGGTTAGGGTACGCGTTAGGGTGAGGGTAGTTATTAAACCTATCCCACTCTCTAGATACCCCTTAGCACGTAAAGGAATATTATTTGGGGTCCAGCCATGGAGAAGAGTTTAGATACTAGGAGAAGATAAGGAACACACCCATTATCAAGAAATCACATTAGGATTCTCTTTTTAACCTGTTCCTTAAAACACTAGTGCTTAGGAAATCTATTGGAGGCAGAAGCAGTCAAGGGTAGCTTAGGGTTAGGGTTAGGTTTAGGGTGAGGGTTAGGGTACGGCTTAGGGTACGGGTTCGGGGAGGGGTTCGGGTTGGGCGTAGGTTATGGGTTAGGGTTAGGATTAGGACTAGTGTTAGGGTTAGGGCTCGGTTTAGGGTACGGGTTAGGATTAGGGTACGCGTTAGGGTTAGGGTAGGGGTTAGGGTTAGAGTATGCGTTAGGGTGACGGTAGTTATTAAACCTATCCCACTCTCTAGATACTCCTTAGCACGTAAAGGAATATTATTTGGGGGTGCAGCCATGGAGAAGAGTTTAGACACTAGGAGAAGATAAGGAACACACCCATTATCACGAAATCACATTAGGATTCTCTTTTTAACCTGTTCCTTCAAACACTAGTGCTTAGGAAATCTATTGGAGGCAGAAGCAGTCAAGGGTAGCTTAGGGTTAGGGTTAGGGTTAGATTGAGGGTTAGGGTACGGCTTAGGGTACGGGTTCGGGGAGGGGTTCGGGTAGGGCGTAGGGTATGTGTTAGGGTTAGGGTTAGGGTTAGTGTTAGGGTTAGGGCTCGGTTTAGGGTACGGGTTAGGATTAGGGTACGCGTTAGGGTTAGGGTAGGGGTTAGGGTTAGGTTTCGCATTAGGGTGAGGGTAGTTATTAAACCTATCCCACTCTCTAGATACCCCTTAGCACGTAAAGGAATATTATTTGGGGGTCCAGCCATGGAGAAGAGTTTAGACACTAGGAGAAGATAAGGAACACACCCATTATCAAGAAATCACATTAGGATTCTCTTTTTAACCTGTTCCTTAAAACACTAGTGCTTAGGAAATCTATTGCAGGCAGAAGCAGTCAAGGGTAGCTTAGGGTTAGGGTTAGGGTTAGGGTGAGGGTTAGGGTACAGCTTAGGGTACGGGTTCGGGGAGGGGTTCGGGTAGGGCGTAGGGTATGGGTTAGGGTTAGGGTTAGGGTTAGTGTTAGGGTTTGGGCTCGGTTTAGGGTACGGGTTAGGATTAGGGTACGCGTTAGTGTTAGGGTAGGGGTTAGGGTAAGGGTACGCGATAGGGTGAGGTTAGTTATTAAACCTATCCCACTCTCTAGATACCCCTTAGCACGTAAAGGAATATTATTTGGGGGTCCAGCCATGGAGAAGAGTTTAGACACTAGAAGAAGATAAGGAACACACCCATTATCAAGAAATCACATTAGGATTCTCTTTTTAACCTGTTCCTTAAAACACTAGTGCTTAGGAAATCTATTGGAGGCAGAAGCAGTCAAGGGTAGCTTAGGGTTACGGTTAGGGTTAGGGTGAGGGTTAGGGTACGGCTTAGGGTACGGGTTCGGGGAGGGGTTCGGGTAGGGCGTAGGTTATGGGTTAGGGTTAGGATTAGGACTAGTGTTAGGGTTAGGGCTCGGTTTAGGGTACGGGTTAGGATTAGGGTACGCGTTAGGGTTAGGGTAGGTGTTAGGGTTAGGGTAGGCGTTAGGGTGACGGTAGTTATTAAACCTATCCCACTCTCTAGATACCCCTTAGCACGTAAAGGAATATTATTTGGGGGTGCAGCCATGGAGAAGAGTTTAGACACTAGGAGAAGATAAGGAACACACCCATTATCACGAAATCACATTAGGATTCTCTTTTTAACCTGTTCCTTAAAACACTAGTGCTTAGGAAATCTATTGGAGGCAGAAGCAGTCAAGGGTAGCTTAGGGTTAGGGTTAGGGTTAGATTGAGGGTTAGGGTACGGGTTCGGGGAGGGGTTCGGGTAGGGCATAGGGTATGGTTTAGGGTTAGGGTTAGGGTTAGTGTTAGGGTTAGGGCTCGGTTTAGGGTACGGGTTAGGATTAGGTTACGCGTTAGGGTTATGTTAGGGGTTAGGGTTAGGGTACGCGATAGGGTGAGGTTAGTTATTAAACCTATCCCACTCTCTAGATACCCCTTAGCACGTAAAGGAATATTATTTGGGGGTCCAGCCATGGAGAAGAGTTTAGACACTAGGAGAAGATAAGGAACACACCCATTATCACGAAATCACATTAGGATTCTCTTTTTAACCTGTTCCTTAAAACACTAGTGCTTAGGCAATCTATTGGAGGCAGAAGCAGTCAAGGGTAGCTTAGGTTTAGGGTTAGGGTTAGGGTGAGGGTTAGGGTACGGCTTAGGGTACGGGTTCGGGGAGGGGTTCGGGTAGGGCGTAGGGTATGGGTTAGGGTTAGGGTTAGGGTTAGGGCTCGGTTTAGGGTACGGGTTAGGATTACGGTACGCGTTAGGGTTAGGTAGGGGTTAGGGTTAGGGTACGCGTTAGGGTGAGGGTAGTTATTAAACCTATCCCACTCTCTAGATACCCCTTAGCACGTAAAGGAATATTATTTGGGGGTCCAGCCAAGGAGAAGAGTTTAGACACGAGGAGAAGATAAGGAACACACGCATTATCAAGAAATCACATTAGGATTCTCTTTTTAACCTGTTCCTTAAAACACTAGTGCTTAGGAAATCTATTGGAGGCAGAAGCCGTCAAGGGAATCTTAGTGTTAGGGTTAGGGTTAGGGTGAGGGTTAGGGTACGGCTTAGGGTACGGGTTCGGGGAGGGGTTCGGGTAGGGCGTAGGGTATGGGTTAGGGTTAGGGTTAGGGCTAGTGTTAGGGTTAGGGCTCGGTTTAGGGTACGGGTTAGGATTAGGGTACGCGTTAGGGTTAGGGTAGGGGTTAGGGTTAGGTTTCGCATTAGGGTGAGGGTAGTTATTAAACCTATCCCACTCTCTAGATACCCCTTAGCACGTAAAGGAATATTATTTGGGGGTCCAGCCATGGAGAAGAGTTTAGACACTAGAAGAAGATAAGGAACACACCCATTATCAAGAAATCACATTAGGATTCTCTTTTTAACCTGTTCCTTAAAACACTAGTGCTTAGGAAATCTATTGGAGGCAGAAGCAGTCAAGGGTAGCTTAGGGTTAGGGTTAGGTTTAGGGTGAGGGTTAGGGTACGGCTTAGGGTACGGGTTCGGGGAGGGGTTCGGGTAGGGCGTAGGTTATGGGTTAGGGTTAGGATTAGGACTAGTGTTAGGGTTAGGGCTCGGTTTAGGGTACGGGTTAGGATTAGGGTACGCGTTAGGGTTAGGGTAGGGGTTAGGGTTAGAGTATGCGTTAGGGTGACGGTAGTTATTAAACCTATCCCACTCTCTAGATACCCCTTAGCACGTAAAGGAATATTATTTGGGGGTCCAGCCATTGAGAAGAGGTTAGACACTAGGAGAAGATAAGGAACACACCCATTATCACGAAATCACATTAGTATTCTCTTTTTAACATGTTCCTTAAAACACTAGTGCTTAGGAAATCTATTGGAGGCAGAAGCAGTCAAGGGTAGCTTAGGGTTAGGGTTAGGGTTAGGGTGAGGGTTAGGGTATGGCTTAGGGTACGGGTTCGGGGAGGGGTTCGGGTAGGGCGTAGGGTATGGGTTAGGGTTAGGGTTCGGGTTAGTGTTAGGGTTAGGGCTCAGTTTAGGGTACGGGGTAGGATTAGGGTACGCGTTAGTGTTAGGGTAGGGGTTAGGGTAAGGGTACGCGATAAGGTGAGGTTAGTTATTAAACCTATCCCACTCTCTAGATAACCCTTAGCACGTAAAGGAATATTATTTGGGGGTCCAGCCATGGAGAAGAGTTTAGACACGAGGAGAAGATAAGGAACACACCCATTATCAAGAAATCACATTAGGATTCTCTTTTTAACCTGTTCCTTAAAACACTAGTGCTTAGGAAATCTATTGGAGGCAGAAGCCGTCAAGGGTAGCTTAGGGTTAGGGTCAGGGTGAGGGTGAGGGGTAGGGTACGGCTTAGGGTACGGGTTCAGGGAGGGGTTCGGGTAGGGCGTAGGGTATGGGTTAGGGTTAGGGTTAGGGTTAGTGTTAGGGTTAGGGCTCGGTTTAGAGTACGGGTTAGGATTAGGGTACACGTTAGGGTTAGGGTAGGGGTTAGGGTTAGGTTTCGCATTAGGGTGAGGGTAGTTATTAAACCTATCCCACTCTCTAGATACCCCTTAGCACGTAAAGGAATATTATTTGGGGGTCCAGCCATGGAGAAGAGTTTAGACACTAGAAGAAGATAAGGAACACACCCATTATCAAGAAATCACATTAGGATTCTCTTTTTAACCTGTTCCTTAAAACACTAGTGCTTAGGAAATCTATTGGAGGCAGAAGCAGTCAAGGGTAGCTTAGGGTTAGGGTTAGGTTTAGGGTGAGGGTTAGGGTACGGCTTAGGGTACGGGTTCGGGGAGGGGTTCGGGTAGGGCGTAGGTTATGGGTTAGGGTTAGGATTAGGACTAGTGTTAGGGTTAGGGCTCGGTTTAGGGTACGGGTTAGGATTAGGGTACGCGTTAGGGTTAGGGTAGGGGTTAGGGTTAGAGTATGCGTTAGGGTGACGGTAGTTATTAAACCTATCCCACTCTCTAGATACCCCTTAGCACGTAAAGGAATATTATTTGGGGGTCCAGCCATTGAGAAGAGGTTAGACACTAGGAGAAGATAAGGAACACACCCATTATCACGAAATCACATTAGTATTCTCTTTTTAACATGTTCCTTAAAACACTAGTGCTTAGGAAATCTATTGGAGGCAGAAGCAGTCAAGGGTAGCTTAGGGTTAGGGTTAGGGTTAGGGTGAGGGTTAGGGTATGGCTTAGGGTACGGGTTCGGGGAGGGGTTCGGGTAGGGCGTAGGGTATGGGTTAGGGTTAGGGTTCGGGTTAGTGTTAGGGTTAGGGCTCAGTTTAGGGTACGGGGTAGGATTAGGGTACGCGTTAGTGTTAGGGTAGGGGTTAGGGTAAGGGTACGCGATAAGGTGAGGTTAGTTATTAAACCTATCCCACTCTCTAGATAACCCTTAGCACGTAAAGGAATATTATTTGGGGGTCCAGCCATGGAGAAGAGTTTAGACACGAGGAGAAGATAAGGAACACACCCATTATCAAGAAATCACATTAGGATTCTCTTTTTAACCTGTTCCTTAAAACACTAGTGCTTAGGAAATCTATTGGAGGCAGAAGCCGTCAAGGGTAGCTTAGGGTTAGGGTCAGGGTGAGGGTGAGGGGTAGGGTACGGCTTAGGGTACGGGTTCAGGGAGGGGTTCGTGTAGGGCGTAGGGTATGGGTTAGGGTTAGGGTTAGGGTTAGTGTTAGGGTTAGGGCTCGGTTTAGGGTACGGGTTAGGTTTAGGGTACGCGTTAGGGTTAGGGTAGGGGTTAGGGTTAGGGTACACGTTAGGGTGAGGGTAGTTATTAAACCTATCCCACTCTCTAGATACCCCTTAGCACGTAAAGGAATATTATTTGGGGGTCCAGCCATGGAGAAGAGTTTAGACACTAGGAGAAGATAAGGAACACACCCATTATCAAGAAATCACATTAGGATTCTCTTTTTAACCTGTTCCTTAAAACACTAGTGCTTAGGAAATCTATTGGAGGCAGAAGCAGTCAAGGGTAGCTTAGGGTTAGGGTTAGGGTTAGGGTGAGGGTTACGGTACGGCTTAGGGTACGGGTTCGGGGAGGGGTTCGGGTAGGGCGTAGGGTATGGGTTAGGGTTAGGGTTAGGGTTAGTGTTAGGGTTAGGGCTCGGTTTAGGGTACGGGTTAGGATTAGGGTACGCATTAGGGTTAGGGTAGGGGTTAGGGTTAGGGTATGCGTTAGGGTGACGGTAGTTATTAAACCTATCCCACTCTCTAGATACCCCTTAGCACGTAAAGGAATATTATTTGGGGGTGCAGCCATGGAGAAGAGTTTAGACACTAGGAGAAGATAAGGAACACACCCATTATCACGAAATCACATTAGGATTCTCTTTTTAACCTGTTCCTTAAAACACTAGTGCTTAGGAAATCTATTGGAGGCAGAAGCAGTCAAGGGTAGCTTAGGGTTAGGGTTAGGGTTAGATTGAGGGTTAGGGTACAGCTTAGGGTACGGGTTCGGGGAGGGGTTCGGGTAGGGCATAGGGTATGGTTTAGGGTTAGGGTTAGGGTTAGTGTTAGGGTTAGGGCTCGGTTTAGGGTATGGGTTAGGATTAGGGTACGCGTTAGGGTTAGGTTAGGGGTTAGGGTTAGGGTACGCGATAGGGTGAGGTTAGTTATTAAACCTATCCCACTCTCTAGATACCCCTTAGCACGTAAAGGAATATTATTTGGGGGTCCAGCCATGGAGAAGAGTTTAGACACTAGGAGAAGATAAGGAACACACCCATTATCACGAAATCACATTAGGATTCTCTTTTTAACCTGTTCCTTAAAACACTAGTGCTTAGGCAATCTATTGGAGGCAGAAGCAGTCAAGGGTAGCTTAGGTTTAGGGTTAGGGTTAGGGTTAGGGTTAGGGCTCGGTTTAGGGTACGGGTTAGGATTACGGTACGCGTTAGGGTTAGGTAGGTGTTAGGGTTAGGGTACGCGTTAGGGTGAGGGTAGTTATTAAACCTATCCCACTCTCTAGATACCCCTTAGCACGTAAAGGAATATTATTTGGGGGTCCAGCCAAGGAGAAGAGTTTAGACACGAGGAGAAGATAAGGAACACACGCATTATCAAGAAATCACATTAGGATTCTCTTTTTAACCTGTTCCTTAAAACACTAGTGCTTAGGAAATCTATTGGAGGCAGAAGCCGTCAAGGGTATCTTAGTGTTAGGGTTAGGGTTAGGGTGAGGGTTATGGTACGGCTTAGGGTCCGGGTTCGGGGAGGGGTTCGGGTAGGGCGTAGGGTATGGGTTAGGGTTAGGGTTAGGGCTAGTGTTAGGGTTAGGGCTCGGTTTAGGGTACGGGTTAGGATTAGGGTACGCGTTAGGGTTAGGGTAGGGGTTAGGGTTAGGTTACGCATTAGGGTGAGGGTAGTTATTAAACCTATCCCACTCTCTAGATACCCCTTAGCACGTAAAGGAATATTATTTGGGGGTCCAGCCATGGAGAAGAGTTTAGACACGAGGAGAAGATAAGGAACACACCCATTATCAAGAAATCACATTAGAATTCTCTTTTTAACCTGTTCCTTAAAACACTAGTGCTTAGGAAATCTATTGGAGGCAGAAGCAGTCAGGGGTAGCTTAGGGTTAGGGTTAGGGTTAGGGTGAGGGTTAGGGTACGGCTTAGGGTACGGGTTCGGGGAGGGGTTCGGGTAGGGCGTAGGGTATGGGTTAGGGTTAGGGTTAGGGTTAGTGTTAGGGTTAGGGCTCAGTTTAGGGTACGGGGTAGGATTAGGGTACGCGTTAGTGTTAGGGTAGGGGTTAGGGTAAGGGTACGCGATAAGGTGAGGTTAGTTATTAAACCTATCCCACTCTCTAGATAACCCTTAGCACGTAAAGGAATATTATTTGGGGGTCCAGCCATGGAGAAGAGTTTAGACACGAGGAGAAGATAAGGAACACACCCATTATCAAGAAATCACATTAGGATTCTCTTTTTAACCTGTTCCTTAAAACACTAGTGCTTAGGAAATCTATTGGAGGCAGAAGCCGTCAAGGGTAGCTTAGGGTTAGGGTCAGGGTGAGGGTGAGGGGTAGGGTACGGCTTAGGGTACGGGTTCAGGGAGGGGTTCGGGTAGGGCGTAGGGTATGGGTTAGGGTTAGGGTTAGGGTTAGTGTTAAGGTTAGGGCTCGGTTTAGGGTACGGGTTAGGATTAGGGTACGCGTTAGGGTTAGGGTAGGGGTTAGGGTTAGGGTACACGTTAGGGTGAGGGTAGTTATTAAACCTATCCCACTCTCTAGATACCCCTTAGCACGTAAAGGAATATTATTTGGGGGTCCAGCCATGGAGAAGAGTTTAGACACTAGGAGAAGATAAGGAACACACCCATTATCAAGAAATCACATTAGGATTCTCTTTTTAACCTGTTCCTTAAAACACTAGTGCTTAGGAAATCTATTGGAGGCAGAAGCAGTCAAGGGTAGCTTAGGGTTAGGGTTAGGGTTAGGGTGAGGGTTACGGTACGGCTTAGGGTACGGGTTCGGGGAGGGGTTCGGGTAGGGCGTAGGGTATGGGTTAGGGTTAGGGTTAGGGTTAGTGTTAGGGTTAGGGCTCGGTTTAGGGTACGGGTTAGGATTAGGGTACGCATTAGGGTTAGGGTAGGGGTTAGGGTTAGGGTATGCGTTAGGGTGACGGTAGTTATTAAACCTATCCCACTCTCTAGATACCCCTTAGCACGTAAAGGAATATTATTTGGGGGTCCAGCCATGGAGAAGAGTTTAGACACTAGGAGAAGATAAGGAACACACCCATTATCAAGAAATCACATTAGGATTCTCTTTTTAACCTGTTCCTTAAAACACTAGTGCTTAGGAAATCTATTGGAGGCAGAAGCAGTCAAGGGTAGCTTAGGGTTAGGGTTAGGGTTAGGGTGAGGGTTAGGGTACGGCTTAGGGTACGGGTTCGGGGAGGGGTTCGGGTAGGGCGTAGGTTATGGGTTAGGGTTAGGATTAGGACTAGTGTTAGGGTTAGGGCTCGGTTTAGGGTACGGGTTAGGATTAGGGTACGCGTTAGGGTTAGGGTAGGGGTTAGGGTTAGAGTATGCGTTAGGGTGACGGTAGTTATTAAACCTATCCCACTCTCTAGATACCCCTTAGCACGTAAAGGAATATTATTTGGGGGTGCAGCCATGGAGAAGAGTTTAGACACTAGGAGAAGATAAGGAACACACCCATTATCACGAAATCACATTAGGATTCTCTTTTTAACCTGTTCCTTAAAACACTAGTGCTTAGGAAATCTATTGGAGGCAGAAGCAGTCAAGGGTAGCTTAGGGTTAGGGTTAGGGTTAGATTGAGGGTTAGGGTACGGCTTAGGGTACGGGTTCGGGGAGGGGTTCGGGTAGGGCATAGGGTATGGTTTAGGGTTAGGGTTAGGGTTAGTGTTAGGGTTAGGGCTCGGTTTATGGTATGGGTTAGGATTAGGGTACGCGTTAGGGTTAGGTTAGGGGTTAGGGTTAGGGTACGCGATAGGGTGAGGTTAGTTATTAAACCTATCCCACTCTCTAGATACCCCTTAGCACGTAAAGGAATATTATTTGGGGGTCCAGCCATGGAGAAGAGTTTAGACACTAGGAGAAGATAAGGAACACACCCATTATCACGAAATCACATTAGGATTCTCTTTTTAACCTGTTCCTTAAAACACTAGTGCTTAGGCAATCTATTGGAGGCAGAAGCAGTCAAGGGTAGCTTAGGTTTAGGGTTAGGGTTAGGGTGAGGGTTAGGGTACGGCTTAGGGTACGGGTTCGGGGAGGGGTTCGGGTAGGGCGTAGGGTATGGGTTAGGGTTAGGGTTAGGGTTAGGGCTCGGTTTAGGGTACGGGTTAGGATTACGGTACGCGTTAGGGTTAGGTAGGGGTTAGGGTTAGGGTACGCGTTAGGGTGAGGGTAGTTATTAAACCTATCCCACTCTCTAGATACCCCTTAGCACGTAAAGGAATATTATTTGGGGGTCCAGCCAAGGAGAAGAGTTTAGACACGAGGAGAAGATAAGGAACACACGCATTATCAAGAAATCACATTAGGATTCTCTTTTTAACCTGTTCCTTAAAACACTAGTGCTTAGGAAATCTATTGGAGGCAGAAGCCGTCAAGGGTATCTTAGTGTTAGGGTTAGGGTTAGGGTGAGGGTTATGGTACGGCTTAGGGTACGGGTTCGGGGAGGGGTTCGGGTAGGGCGTAGGGTATGGGTTAGGGTTAGGGTTAGGGCTAGTGTTAGGGTTAGGGCTCGGTTTAGGGTACGGGTTAGGATTAGGGTACGCGTTAGGGTTAGGGTAGGGGTTAGGGTTAGGTTACGCATTAGGGTGAGGGTAGTTATTAAACCTATCCCACTCTCTAGATACCCCTTAGCACGTAAAGGAATATTATTTGGGGGTCCAGCCATGGAGAAGAGTTTAGACACGAGGAGAAGATAAGGAACACACCCATTATCAAGAAATCACATTAGAATTCTCTTTTTAACCTGTTCCTTAAAACACTAGTGCTTAGGAAATCTATTGGAGGCAGAAGCAGTCAGGGGTAGCTTAGGGTTAGGGTTAGGGTTAGGGTGAGGGTTAGGGTACGGCTTAGTGTACGGGTTCGGGGAGGGGTTCGGGTAGGGCGTAGGGTATGGGTTAGGGTTAGGGTTAGGGTTAGTGTTAGGGTTAGGGCTCAGTTTAGGGTACGGGGTAGGATTAGGGTACGCGTTAGTGTTAGGGTAGGGGTTAGGGTAAGGGTACGCGATAAGGTGAGGTTAGTTATTAAACCTATCCCACTCTCTAGATAACCCTTAGCACGTAAAGGAATATTATTTGGGGGTCCAGCCATGGAGAAGAGTTTAGACACGAGGAGAAGATAAGGAACACACCCATTATCAAGAAATCACATTAGGATTCTCTTTTTAACCTGTTCCTTAAAACACTAGTGCTTAGGAAATCTATTGGAGGCAGAAGCCGTCAAGGGTAGCTTAGGGTTAGGGTCAGGGTGAGGGTGAGGGGTAGGGTACGGCTTAGGGTACGGGTTCAGGGAGGGGTTCGGGTAGGGCGTAGGGTATGGGTTAGGGTTAGGGTTAGGGTTAGTGTTAGGGTTAGGGCTCGGTTTAGGGTACGGGTTAGGATTAGGGTACGCGTTAGGGTTAGGGTAGGGGTTAGGGTTAGGGTACACGTTAGGGTGAGGGTAGTTATTAAACCTATCCCACTCTCTAGATACCCCTTAGCACGTAAAGGAATATTATTTGGGGGTCCAGCCATGGAGAAGAGTTTAGACACTAGGAGAAGATAAGGAACACACCCATTATCAAGAAATCACATTAGGATTCTCTTTTTAACCTGTTCCTTAAAACACTAGTGCTTAGGAAATCTATTGGAGGCAGAAGCAGTCAAGGGTAGCTTAGGGTTAGGGTTAGGGTTAGGGTGAGGGTTACGGTACGGCTTAGGGTACGGGTTCGGGGAGGGGTTCGGGTAGGGCGTAGGGTATGGGTTAGGGTTAGGGTTAGGGTTAGTGTTAGGGTTAGGGCTCGGTTTAGGGTACGGGTTAGGATTAGGGTACGCATTAGGGTTAGGGTAGGGGTTAGGGTTAGGGTATGCGTTAGGGTGACGGTAGTTATTAAACCTATCCCACTCTCTAGATACCCCTTAGCACGTAAAGGAATATTATTTGGGGGTCCAGCCATGGAGAAGAGTTTAGACACTAGGAGAAGATAAGGAACACACCCATTATCAAGAAATCACATTAGGATTCTCTTTTTAACCTGTTCCTTAAAACACTAGTGCTTAGGAAATCTATTGGAGGCAGAAGCAGTCAAGGGTAGCTTAGGGTTAGGGTTAGGGTTAGGGTGAGGGTTAGGGTACGGCTTAGGGTACGGGTTCGGGGAGGGGTTCGGGTAGGGCGTAGGTTATGGGTTAGGGTTAGGATTAGGACTAGTGTTAGGGTTAGGGCTCGGTTTAGGGTACGGGTTAGGATTAGGGTACGCGTTAGGGTTAGGGTTGGGGTTAGGGTTAGAGTATGCGTTAGGGTGACGGTAGTTATTAAACCTATCCCACTCTCTAGATACCCCTTAGCACGTAAAGGAATATTATTTGGGGGTGCAGCCATGGAGAAGAGTTTAGACACTAGGAGAAGATAAGGAACACACCCATTATCACGAAATCACATTAGGATTCTCTTTTTAACCTGTTCCTTAAAACACTAGTGCTTAGGAAATCTATTGGAGGCAGAAGCAGTCAAGGGTAGCTTAGGGTTAGGGTTAGGGTTAGATTGAGGGTTAGGGTACGGCTTAGGGTACGGGTTCGGGGAGGGGTTCGGGTAGGGCATAGGGTATGGTTTAGGGTTAGGGTTAGGGTTAGTGTTAGGGTTAGGGCTCGGTTTAGGGTATGGGTTAGGATTAGGGTACGCGTTAGGGTTAGGTTAGGGGTTAGGGTTAGGGTACGCGATAGGGTGAGGTTAGTTATTAAACCTATCCCACTCTCTAGATACCCCTTAGCACGTAAAGGAATATTATTTGGGGGTCCAGCCATGGAGAAGAGTTTAGACACTAGGAGAAGATAAGGAACACACCCATTATCACGAAATCACATTAGGATTCTCTTTTTAACCTGTTCCTTAAAACACTAGTGCTTAGGCAATCTATTGGAGGCAGAAGCAGTCAAGGGTAGCTTAGGTTTAGGGTTAGGGTTAGGGTGAGGGTTAGGGTACGGCTTAGGGTACGGGTTCGGGGAGGGGTTCGGGTAGGGCGTAGGGTATGGGTTAGGGTTAGGGTTAGGGTTAGGGCTCGGTTTAGGGTACGGGTTAGGATTACGGTACGCGTTAGGGTTAGGTAGGGGTTAGGGTTAGGGTACGCGTTAGGGTGAGGGTAGTTATTAAACCTATCCCACTCTCTAGATACCCCTTAGCACGTAAAGGAATATTATTTGGGGGTCCAGCCAAGGAGAAGAGTTTAGACACGAGGAGAAGATAAGGAACACACGCATTATCAAGAAATCACATTAGGATTCTCTTTTTAACCTGTTCCTTAAAACACTAGTGCTTAGGAAATCTATTGGAGGCAGAAGCCGTCAAGGGTATCTTAGTGTTAGGGTTAGGGTTAGGGTGAGGGTTATGGTACGGCTTAGGGTACGGGTTCGGGGAGGGGTTCGGGTAGGGCGTAGGGTATGGGTTAGGGTTAGGGTTAGGGCTAGTGTTAGGGTTAGGGCTCGGTTTAGGGTACGGGTTAGGATTAGGGTACGCGTTAGGGTTAGGGTAGGGGTTAGGGTTAGGTTACGCATTAGGGTGAGGGTAGTTATTAAACCTATCCCACTCTCTAGATACCCCTTAGCACGTAAAGGAATATTATTTGGGGGTCCAGCCATGGAGAAGAGTTTAGACACGAGGAGAAGATAAGGAACACACCCATTATCAAGAAATCACATTAGAATTCTCTTTTTAACCTGTTCCTTAAAACACTAGTGCTTAGGAAATCTATTGGAGGCAGAAGCAGTCAGGGGTAGCTTAGGGTTAGGGTTAGGGTTAGGGTGAGGGTTAGGGTACGGCTTAGTGTACGGGTTCGGGGAGGGGTTCGGGTAGGGCGTAGGGTATGGGTTAGGGTTAGGGTTAGGGTTAGTGTTAGGGTTAGGGCTCAGTTTAGGGTACGGGGTAGGATTAGGGTACGCGTTAGTGTTAGGGTAGGGGTTAGGGTAAGGGTACGCGATAAGGTGAGGTTAGTTATTAAACCTATTCCACTCTCTAGATAACCCTTAGCACGTAAAGGAATATTATTTGGGGGTCCAGCCATGGAGAAGAGTTTAGACACGAGGAGAAGATAAGGAACACACCCATTATCAAGAAATCACATTAGGATTCTCTTTTTAACCTGTTCCTTAAAACACTAGTGCTTAGGAAATCTATTGGAGGCAGAAGCCATCAAGGGTAGCTTAGGGTTAGGGTCAGGGTGAGGGTGAGGGGTAGGGTACGACTTAGGGTACGGGTTCAGGGAGGGGTTCGGGTAGGGCGTAGTGTATGGGTTAGGGTTAGGGTTAGGGTTAGTGTTAGGGTTAGGGCTCGGTTTAGGGTACGGGGTAGGATTAGGGTACGCGTTAGTGTTAGGGTAGGGTTTAGGGTAAGGGTACGCGATAAAGTGAGGTTAGTTATTAAACCTATCCCACTCTCTAGATACCCCTTAGCACGTAAAGGAATATTATTTGGGGGTGCAGCCATGGAGAAGAGTTTAGACACTAGGAGAAGATAAGGAACACACCCATTATCACGAAATCACATTAGGATTCTCTTTTTAACCTGTTCCTTAAAACACTAGTGCTTAGGAAATCTATTGGAGGCAGAAGCAGTCAAGGGTAGCTTAGGGTTAGGGTTAGGGTTAGATTGAGGGTTAGGGTACGGCTTAGGGTACGGGTTCGGGGAGGGGTTCGGGTAGGACGTAGGGTATGGTTTAGGGTTAGGGTTAGGGTTAGTGTTAGGGTTAGGGCTCGGTTTAGGGTACGGGTTAGGATTAGGGTACGCGTTAGGGTTAGGGTAGGGGTTAGGGTTAGGGTACGCGATAGGGTGAGGTTAGTTATTAAACCTATCCCACTCTCTAGATACCCCTTAGCACGTAAAGGAATATTATTTGGGGGTCCAGCCATGGAGAAGAGTTTAGACACTAGGAGAAGATAAGGAACACACCCATTATCACGAAATCACATTAGGATTCTCTTTTTAACCTGTTCCTTAAAACACTAGTGCTTAGGCAATCTATTGGAGGCAGAAGCAGTCAAGGGTAGCTTAGGTTTAGGGTTAGGTTTAGGGTCACGGTTAGGGTACGGCTTAGGGTACGGGTTCGGGGAGGGGTTCGGGTAGGGCGTAGAGTATGGGTTAGGGTTAGGGTTAGGGTTAGGGCTCGGTTTACGTTACGGGTTATGATTACGGTATGCGTTAGGGTTAGGTAGGGGTTAGGGTTAGGGTACGCGTTAGGGTGAGGGTAGTTATTAAACCTATCCCACTCTCTAGATACCCCTTAGCACGTAAAGGAATATTATTTGGGGGTCCAGCCATGGAGAAGAGTTTAGACACTAGGAGAAGATAAGGAACACACCCATTATCAAGAAATCACATTAGGATTCTCTTTTTAACCTGTTCCTTAAAACACTAGTGCTTAGGAAATCTATTGGAGGCAGAAGCAGTCAAGGGTAGCTTAGGGTTAGGGTTAGGGTTAGGGTGAGGGTTAGGGTACGGCTTAGGGTACGGGTTCGGGGAGGGGTTCGGGTAGGGCGTAGGTTATGGGTTAGGGTTAGGATTAGGACTAGTGTTAGGGTTAGGGCTCGGTTTAGGGTACGGGTTAGGATTAGGGTACGCGTTAGGGTTAGGGTAGGGGTTAGGGTTAGAGTATGCGTTAGGGTGACGGTAGTTATTAAACCTATCCCACTCTCTAGATACCCCTTAGCACGTAAAGGAATATTATTTGGGGGTCCAGCCATGGAGAAGAGGTTAGACACTAGGAGAAGATAAGGAACACACCCATTATCACGAAATCACATTAGGATTCTCTTTTTAACCTGTTCCTTAAAACACTAGTGCTTAGGAAATCTATTGGAGGCAGAAGCAGTCAAGGGTAGCTTAGGGTTAGGGTTGGGTTAGGGTGAGGGTTAGGGTACGGCTTAGGGTACGGGTTCGGGGAGGGGTTCGGGTAAGGCGTAGTGTATGGGTTAGGGTTAGGGTTAGGGTTAGTGTTAGGGTTAGGGCTCGGTTGAGGATACGGGATAGGATTAGGGTACGCGTTAGGGTTAGGGTAGGGGTTAGGGTTAGGGTACGCGTTAGGGTGAGGGTAGTTATTAAACCTATCCCACTCTCTAGATACCCCTTAGCACGTAAAGGAATATTATTTGGGGGTGCAGCCATGGAGAAGAGTTTAGACACTAGGAGAAGATAAGGAACACACCCATTATCACGAAATCACATTAGGATTCTCTTTTTAACCTGTTCCTTAAAACACTAGTGCTTAGGCAATCTATTGGAGGCAGAAGCAGTCAAGGGTAGCTTAGGTTTAGGGTTAGGGTTAGGGTGAGGGTTAGGGTACGGCTTAGGGTACGGTTTCGGGGAGGGGTTCGGGTAGGGCGTAGGGTATGGGTTAGGGTTAGGGTTAGGGTTAGGGCTCGGTTTAGGGTACGGGTTAGGATTACGGTACGCGTTAGGGTTAGGTAGGGGTTAGGGTTAGGGTACGCGTTAGGGTGAGGGTAGTTATTAAACCTATCCCACTCTCTAGATACCCCTTAGCACGTAAAGGAATATTATTTGGGGGTCCAGCCAAGGAGAAGAGTTTAGACACGAGGAGAAGATAAGGAACACACGCATTATCAAGAAATCACATTAGGATTCTCTTTTTAACCTGTTCCTTAAAACACTAGTGCTTAGGAAATCTATTGGAGGCAGAAGCCGTCAAGGGTATCTTAGTGTTAGGGTTAGGGTTAGGGTGAGGGTTATGGTACGGCTTAGGGTACGGGTTCGGGGAGGGGTTCGGGTAGGGCGTAGGGTATGGGTTAGGGTTAGGGTTAGGGCTAGTGTTAGGGTTAGGGCTCGGTTTAGGGTACGGGTTAGGATTAGGGTACGCGTTAGGGTTAGGGTAGGGGTTAGGGTTAGGTTACGCATTAGGGTGAGGGTAGTTATTAAACCTATCCCACTCTCTAGATACCCCTTAGCACGTAAAGGAATATTATTTGTGGGTCCAGCCATGGAGAAGAGTTTAGACACGAGGAGAAGATAAGGAACACACCCATTATCAAGAAATCACATTAGAATTCTCTTTTTAACCTGTTCCTTAAAACACTAGTGCTTAGGAAATCTATTGGAGGCAGAAGCAGTCAGGGGTAGCTTAGGGTTAGGGTTAGGGTTAGGGTGAGGGTTAGGGTACGGCTTAGGGTACGGGTTCGGGGAGGGGTTCGGGTAGGGCGTAGGGTATGGGTTAGGGTTAGGGTTAGGGTTAGTGTTAGGGTTAGGGCTCAGTTTAGGGTACGGGGTAGGATTAGGGTACGCGTTAGTGTTAGGGTAGGGGTTAGGGTAAGGGTACGCGATAAGGTGAGGTTAGTTATTAAACCTATCCCACTCTCTAGATACCCCTTAGCACGTAAAGGAATATTATTTGGGGGTCCAGCCATGGAGAAGAGTTTAGACACGAGGAGAAGATAAGGAACACACCCATTATCAAGAAATCACATTAGGATTCTCTTTTTAACCTGTTCCTTAAAACACTAGTGCTTAGGAAATCTATTGGAGGCAGAAGCCATCAAGGTTAGCTTAGGGTTAGGGTCAGGGTGAGGGTGAGGGGTAGGGTACGACTTAGGGTACGGGTTCAGGGAGGGGTTCGGGTAGGGCGTAGTGTATGGGTTAGGGTTAGGGTTAGGGTTAGTGTTAGGGTTAGGGCTCGGTTTAGGGTACGGGGTAGGATTAGGGTACGCGTTAGTGTTAGGGTAGGGTTTAGGGTAAGGGTACGCGATAAAGTGAGGTTAGTTATTAAACCTATCCCACTCTCTAGATACCCCTTAGCACGTAAAGGAATATTATTTGGGGGTGCAGCCATGGAGAAGAGTTTAGACACTAGGAGAAGATAAGGAACACACCCATTATCACGAAATCACATTAGGATTCTCTTTTTAACCTGTTCCTTAAAACACTAGTGCTTAGGAAATCTATTGGAGGCAGAAGCAGTCAAGGGTATCTTAGTGTTAGGGTTAGGGTTAGGGTGAGGGTTAGGGTACGGCTTAGGGTACGGGTTCGGGGAGGGGTTCGGGTAGGGCGTAGGGTATGGGTTAGGGTTAGGGTTAGGGCTAGTGTTAGGGTTAGGGCTCGGTTTAGGGTACGGGTTAGGATTAGGTTACGCGTTAGGGTTAGGGTAGGGGTTAGGGTTAGGTTACGCATTAGGGTGAGGGTAGTTATTAAACCTATCCCACTCTCTAGATACCCCTTAGCACGTAAAGGAATATTATTTGGGGGTCCAGCCATGGAGAAGAGTTTAGACACGAGGAGAAGATAAGGAACACACCCATTATCAAGAAATCACATTAGAATTCTCTTTTTAACCTGTTCCTTAAAACACTAGTGCTTAGGAAATCTATTGGAGGCAGAAGCAGTCAGGGGTAGCTTAGGGTTAGGGTTAGGGTTAGGGTGAGGGTTAGGGTATGGCTTAGGGTACGGGTTCGGGGAGGGGTTCGGGTAGGGCGTAGGGTATGGGTTAGGGTTAGGGTTAGTGTTAGTGTTAGGGTTAGGGCTCAGTTTAGGGTACGGGGTAGGATTAGGGTACGCGTTAGTGTTAGGGTAGGGGTTAGGGTAAGGGTACGCGATAAGGTGAGGTTAGTTATTAAACCTATCCCACTCTCTAGATAACCCTTAGCACGTAAAGGAATATTATTTGGGGGTCCAGCCATGGAGAAGAGTTTAGACACGAGGAGAAGATAAGGAACACACCCATTATCAAGAAATCACATTAGGATTCTCTTTTTAACCTGTTCCTTAAAACACTAGTGCTTAGGAAATCTATTGGAGGCAGAAGCCGTCAAGGGTAGCTTAGGGTTAGGGTCAGGGTGAGGGTGAGGGGTAGGGTACGGCTTAGGGTACGGGTTCAGGGAGGGGTTCGGGTAGGGCGTAGGGTATGGGTTAGGGTTAGGGTTAGGGTTAGTGTTAGGGTTAGGGCTCGGTTTAGGGTACGGGTTAGGATTAGGGTACGCATTAGGGTTAGGGTAGGGGTTAGGGTTAGGGTATGCGTTAGGGTGACGGTAGTTATTAAACCTATCCCACTCTCTAGATACCCCTTAGCACGTAAAGGAATATTATTTGGGGGTCCAGCCATGGAGAAGAGTTTAGACACTAGGAGAAGATAAGGAACACACCCATTATCAAGAAATCACATTAGGATTCTCTTTTTAACCTGTTCCTTAAAACACTAGTGCTTAGGAAATCTATTGGAGGCAGAAGCAGTCAAGGGTAGCTTAGGGTTAGGGTTAGGGTTAGGGTGAGGGTTAGGGTACGGCTTAGGGTACGGGTTCGGGGAGGGGTTCGGGTAGGGCGTAGGGTATGGGTTAGGGTTAGGGTTAGGGTTAGTGTTAGGGTTAGGGCTCGGTTTAGGGTACGGGTTAGGATTAGGGTACGCGTTAGGGTTAGGGTAGGGGTTAGGGTTAGGGTACGCGTTAGCGTTAGGGTAGGGGTTAGGGTTAGAGTATGCGTTAGGGTGACGGTAGTTATTAAACCTATCCCACTCTCTAGATACCCCTTAGCACGTAAAGGAATATTATTTGGGGGTCCAGCCATTGAGAAGAGGTTAGACACTAGGAGAAGATAAGGAACACACCCATTATCACGAAATCACATTAGTATTCTCTTTTTAACATGTTCCTTAAAACACTAGTGCTTAGGAAATCTATTGGAGGCAGAAGCAGTCAAGGGTAGCTTAGGGTTAGGGTTAGGGTTAGGGTGAGGGTTATGGTACGGCTTAGGGTACGGGCTCGGGGAGGGGTTCGGGTAGGGCGTAGGGTATGGGTTAGGGTTAGGGTTAGGGCTAGTGTTAGGGTTAGGGCTCGGTTTAGGGTATGGGTTAGGATTAGGGTACGCGTTAGCGTTAGGGTAGGGGTTAGGGTTAGAGTATGCGTTAGGGTGACGGTAGTTATTAAACCTATCCCACTCTCTAGATACCCCTTAGCACGTAAAGGAATATTATTTGGGGGTCCAGCCATGGAGAAGAGGTTAGACACTAGGAGAAGATAAGGAACACACCCATTATCACGAAATCACATTAGGATTCTCTTTTTAACCTGTTCCTTAAAACACTAGTGCTTAGGAAATCTATTGGAGGCAGAAGCAGTCAAGGGTAGCTTAGGGTTAGGGTTAGGGTTAGGGTGAGGGTTAGGGTACGGCTTAGGGTACGGGTTCGGGGAGGGGTTCGGGTAAGGCGTAGTGTATGGGTTAGGGTTAGGGTTAGGGTTAGTGTTAGGGTTAGGGCTCGGTTGAGGATACGGGATAGGATTAGGGTACGCGTTAGGGTTAGGGTAGGGGTTAGGGTTAGGGTACGCGTTAGGGTGAGGTTAGTTATTAAACCTATCCCACTCTCTAGATACCCCTTAGCACGTAAAGGAATATTATTTGGGGGTCCAGCCATGGAGAAGAGTTTAGACACTAGGAGAAGATAAGGAACACACCCATTATCACGAAATCACATTAGGATTCTCTTTTTAAGCTGTTCCTTAAAACACTAGTGCTTAGGCAATCTATTGGAGGCAGAAGCAGTCAAGGGTAGCTTAGGTTTAGGGTTAGGGTTAGGGTGAGGGTTAGGGTACGGCTTAGGGTACGGTTTTGGGGAGGGGTTCGGGTAGGGCGTAGGGTATGGGTTAGGGTTAGGGTTAGGGTTAGGGCTCGGTTTAGGGTACGGGTTAGGATTACGGTACGCGTTAGGGTTAGGTAGGGGTTAGGGTTAGGGTACGCGTTAGGGTGAGGGTAGTTATTAAACCTATCCCACTCTCTAGATACCCCTTAGCACGTAAAGGAATATTATTTGGGGGTCCAGCCATGGAGAAGAGTTTAGACACAAGGAGAAGATAAGGAACACACCCATTATCAAGAAATCACATTAGAATTCTCTTTTTAACCAGTTCCTTAAAACACTAGTGCTTAGGAAATCTATTGCAGGCACAAGCAGTCAAGGGTAGCTTAGGGTTACGGTTAGGGTTAGGGTGAGGGTTAGGGTACAGCTTAGGGTACGGGTTCGGGGAGGGGTTCGGGCAGGGCGTAGGGTATGGGTTAGGGTTAGGGTTAGGGTTAGTGTTAGGGTTTGGGCTCGGTTTAGGGTACGGGTTAGGATTAGGGTACGCGTTAGTGTTAGGGTAGGGGTTAGGGTAAGGGTACGCGATAGGGTGAGGGTAGTTATTAAACCTATCCCACTCTCTAGATACCCCTTAGCACGTAAAGGAATATTATTTGGGGGTGCAGCCATGGAGAAGAGTTTAGACACTAGGAGAAGATAAGGAACACACCCATTATCACGAAATCACATTAGGATTCTCTTTTTAACCTGTTCCTTAAAACACTAGTGCTTAGGAAATCTATTGGAGGCAGAAGCAGTCAAGGGTAGCTTAGGGTTAGGGTTAGGGTTAGATTGAGGGTTAGGGTACGGCTTAGGGTACGGGTTCGGGGAGGGGTTCGGGTAGGGCGTAGGGTATGGGTTAGGGTTAGGGTTAGGGTTAGGGCTCGGTTTAGGGTACGGGTTAGGATTAGGGTACGCGTTAGGGTTAGGTAGGGGTTAGGGTTAGGGTACGCGTTAGGGTGAGGGTAGTTATTAAACCTGTCCCACTCTCTAGATACCCCTTAACACGTAAAGGAATATTATTTGGGGGTCCAGCCATGGAGAAGAGTTTAGACAGGAGGAGAAGATAAGGAACACACGCATTATCAAGAAATCACATTAGGATTCTCTTTTTAACCTGTTCCTTAAAACACTAGTGCTTAGGAAATCTATTGCAGGCAGAAGCAGTCAAGGGTAGCTTAGGGTTAGGGTTAGGGTTAGGGTGAGGGTTAGGGTACGGCTTAGGGTACGGGTTCGGGGAGGGGTTCGGGTAGGGCGTAGGGTATGGGTTAGGGTTAGGATTAGGGTTAGTGTTAGGGTTTGGGCTCGGTTTAGGGTACGGGTTAGGATTAGGGTACGCGTTACTGTTAGGGTAGGGGTTAGGGTAAGGGTAAGCGATAGGGTGAGGTTAGTTATTAAATCTATCCCACTCTCTAGATACCCCTTAGCACGTAAAGGAATATTATTTGGGGGTCCAGCCATGGAGAAGAGTTTAGACACTAGGAGAAGATAAGGAACACACCCATTATCAAGAAATCACATTAGGATTCTCTTTTTAACCTGTTCCTTAAAACACTAGTGCTTAGGAAATCTATTGGAGGCAGAAGCAGTCAAGGGTAGCTTAGGGTTAGGGTTAGGGTTAGATTGAGTGTTAGGGTACGGCTTAGGGTACGGGTTCGGGGAGGGGTTCGGGTAGGGCGTAGGTTATGGGTTAGGGTTAGGGTTAGGACTAGTGTTAGGGTTAGGGCTCGGTTTAGGGTACGGGTTAGGATTAGGGTACGCGTTAGGGTTAGGGTAGGGGTTAGGGTTAGGGTATGCGTTAGGGTGACGGTAGTTATTAAACCTATCCCACTCTCTAGATACCCCTTAGCACGTAAAGGAATATTATTTGGGGGTCCAGCCATGGAGAAGAGTTTAGACACGAGGAGAAGATAAGGAACACACCCATTATCAAGAAATCACATTAGGATTCTCTTTTTAACCTGTTCCTTAAAACACTAGTGCTTAGGAAATCTATTGGAGGCAGAAGCAGTCAAGGGTAGCTTAGGGTTAGGGTTAGGGTTAGATTGAGTGTTAGGGTACGGCTTAGGGTACGGGTTCGGGGAGGGGTTCGGGTAGGGCGTAGGTTATGGGTTAGGGTTAGGGTTAGGACTAGTGTTAGGGTTAGGGCTCGGTTTAGGGTACGGGTTAGGATTAGGGTACGCGTTAGGGTTAGGGTAGGGGTTAGGGTTAGGGTATGCGTTAGGGTGACGGTAGTTATTAAACCTATCCCACTCTCTAGATACCCCTTAGCACGTAAAGGAATATTATTTGGGGGTCCAGCCATGGAGAAGAGTTTAGACACGAGGAGAAGATAAGGAACACACCCATTATCAAGAAATCACATTAGGATTCTCTTTTTAACCTGTTCCTTAAAACACTAGTGCTTAGGAAATCTATTGGAGGCAGAAGCAGTCAAGGGTAGCTTAGGGTTAGGGTTAGGGTTAGGGTGAGGGTTAGGGTACGGCTTAGGGTACGGGTTCGGGGAGGGGTTCGGGTAGGGCGTAGGGTATGGGTTAGGGTTAGGGTTAGGACTAGTGTTAGGGTTAGGGCTCGGTTGAGGGTACGGGATAGGATTAGGGTACGCGTTAGGGTTAGGGTAGGGGTTAGGGTTAGGGTATGCGTTAGGGTGAGGTTAGTTATTAAACCTATCCCACTCTCTAGATACCCCTTAGCACGTAAAGGAATATTATTTGGGGGTGCAGCCATGGAGAAGAGTTTAGACACTAGGAGAAGATAAGGAACACACCCATTATCACGAAATCACATTAGGATTCTCTTTTTAACCTGTTCCTTAAAACACTAGTGCTTAGGAAATCTATTGGAGGCAGAAGCAGTCAAGGGTAGCTTAGGGTTAGGGTTAGGGTTAGGGTGAGGGTTAGGGTATGGCTTAGGGTACGGGTTCGGGGAGGGGTTCGGGTAGGGCGTAGGGTATGGGTTAGGGTTAGGGTTAGGGTTAGTGTTAGGGTTAGGGCTCGGTTTAGGGTACAGGTTAGGATTAGGGTACGCGTTAGGGTTAGGGTAGGGGTTAGGGTTAGGGTACGCGTTAGGGTGAGGGTAGTTATTAAACCTATCCCACTCTCTAGATACCCCTTAGCACGTAAAGGAATATTATTTGGGGGTCCAGCCATGGAGAAGAGTTTAGACACGAGGAGAAGATAAGGAACACACCCATTATCAAGAAATCACATTAGGATTCTCTTTTTAACCTGTTCCTTAAAACATTAGTGCTTAGGAAATGTATTGGAGGCAGAAGCAGTCAAGGGTAGCTTAGGGTTAGGGTTAGGGTTAGGGTGAGGGTTAGGGTACGGCTTAGGGTACGGGTTCGGGGAGGGGTTCGGGTAGGGCGTAGGGTATGGGTTAGGGTTAGGGTTAGGGCTAGTGTTAGGGTTAGGGCTCGGTTTAGGGTACGGGTTAGGATTAGGGTACGCGTTAGGGTTAGGGTAGGGGTTAGGGTTAGGTTACGCATTAGGGTGAGGGTAGTTATTAAACCTATCCCACTCTCTAGATACCCCTTAGCACGTAAAGGAATATTATTTGGGGGTCCAGCCATGGAGAAGAGTTTAGACACTAGGAGAAGATAAGGAACACACCCATTATCAAGAAATCACATTAGAATTCTCTTTTTAACCTGTTCCTTAAAACACTAGTGCTTAGGAAATCTATTGGAGGCAGAAGCAGTCAGGGGTAGCTTAGGGTTAGGGTTAGGGTTAGGGTGAGGGTTAGGGTATGGCTCAGGGTACGGGTTCGGGGAGGGGTTCGGGTAGGGCGTAGGGTATGGGTTAGGGTTAGGGTTAGGGTTAGTGTTAGGGTTAGGGCTCAGTTTAGGGTACGGGGTAGGATTAGGGTACGCGTTAGTGTTAGGGTAGGGGTTAGGGTAAGGGTACGCGATAAGGTGAGGTTAGTTATTAAACCTATCCCACTCTCTAGGTAACCCTTAGCACGTAAAGGAATATTATTTGGGGGTGCAGCCATGGAGAAGAGTTTAGACACTAGGAGAAGATAAGGAACACACCCATTATCACGAAATCACATTAGGATTCTCTTTTTAACCTGTTCCTTAAAACACTAGTGCTTAGGAAATCTATTGGAGGCAGAAGCAGTCAAGGGTAGCTTAGGGTTAGGGTTAGGGTTAGGGTGAGGGTTAGGGTACGGCTTAGGGTACGGGTTCGGGGAGGGGTTCGGGTAGGGCGTAGGGTATGGTTTAGGGTTAGGGTTAGGGTTAGTGTTAGGGTTAGGGCTCGGTTTAGGGTACGGGTTAGGATTAGGGTACGCGTTAGGGTTAGGGTAGGGGTTAGGGTTAGGGTACGCGTTAGCGTTAGGGTAGGGGTTAGGGTTAGAGTATGCGTTAGGGTGACGGTAGTTATTAAACCTATCCCACTCTCTAGATACCCCTTAGCACGTAAAGGAATATTATTTGGGGGTCCAGCCATTGAGAAGAGGTTAGACACTAGGAGAAGATAAGGAACACACCCATTATCACGAAATCACATTAGTATTCTCTTTTTAACATGTTCCTTAAAACACTAGTGCTTAGGAAATCTATTGGAGGCAGAAGCAGTCAAGGGTAGCTTAGGGTTAGGGTTAGGGTTAGGGTGAGGGTTATGGTACGGCTTAGGGTACGGGTTCGGGGAGGGGTTCGGGTAGGGCGTAGGGTATGGGTTAGGGTTAGGGTTAGGGCTAGTGTTAGGGTTAGGGCTCGGTTTAGGGTATGGGTTAGGATTAGGGTACGCGTTAGCGTTAGGATAGGGGTTAGGGTTAGAGTATGCGTTAGGGTGACGGTAGTTATTAAACCTATCCCACTCTCTAGATACCCCTTAGCACGTAAAGGAATATTATTTGGGGGTCCAGCCATGGAGAAGAGGTTAGACACTAGGAGAAGATAAGGAACACACCCATTATCACGAAATCACATTAGGATTCTCTTTTTAACCTGTTCCTTAAAACACTAGTGCTTAGGAAATCTATTGGAGGCAGAAGCAGTCAAGGGTAGCTTAGGGTTAGGGTTAGGGTTAGGGTGAGGGTTAGGGTACGGCTTAGGGTACGGGTTCGGGGAGGGGTTCGGGTAAGGCGTAGTGTATGGGTTAGGGTTAGGGTTAGGGTTAGTGTTAGGGTTAGGGCTCGGTTGAGGATACGGGATAGGATTAGGGTACGCGTTAGGGTTAGGGTAGGGGTTAGGGTTAGGGTACGCGTTAGGGTGAGGTTAGTTATTAAACCTATCCCACTCTCTAGATACCCCTTAGCACGTAAAGGAATATTATTTGGGGGTGCAGCCATGGAGAAGAGTTTAGACACTAGGAGAAGATAAGGAACACACCCATTATCACGAAATCACATTAGGATTCTCTTTTTAACCTGTTCCTTAAAACACTAGTGCTTAGGAAATCTATTGGAGGCAGAAGCAGTCAAGGGTAGCTTAGGGTTAGGGTTAGGGTTAGATTGAGGGTTAGGGTACGGCTTAGGGTACGGGTTCGGGGAGGGGTTCGGGTAGGGCGTAGGGTATGGTTTAGGGTTAGAGTTAGGGTTAGTGTTAGGGTTAGGGCTCGGTTTAGGGTACGGGTTAGGATTAGGGTACGCGTTAGTGTTAGGGTAGGGGTTAGGGTTAGGGTACGCGATAGGGTGAGGTTAGTTATTAAACCTATCCCAATCTCTAGATACCCCTCAGCACGTAAAGGAATATTATTTGGGGGTCCAGCCATGGAGAAGAGTTTAGACACTAGGAGAAGATAAGGAACACACCCATTATCACGAAATCACATTAGGATTCTCTTTTTAAGCTGTTCCTTAAAACACTAGTGCTTAGGCAATCTATTGGAGGCAGAAGCAGTCAAGGGTAGCTTAGGTTTAGGGTTAGGGTTAGGGTGAGGGTTAGGGTACGGCTTAGGGTACGGTTTTGGGGAGGGGTTCGGGTAGGGCGTAGGGTATGGGTTAGGGTTAGGGTTAGGGTTAGGGCTCGGTTTAGGGTACGGGTTAGGATTACGGTACGCGTTAGGGTTAGGTAGGGGTTAGGGTTAGGGTACGCGTTAGGGTGAGGGTAGTTATTAAACCTATCCCACTCTCTAGATACCCCTTAGCACGTAAAGGAATATTATTTGGGGGTCCAGCCATGGAGAAGAGTTTAGACACAAGGAGAAGATAAGGAACACACCCATTATCAAGAAATCACATTAGAATTCTCTTTTTAACCTGTTCCTTAAAACACTAGTGCTTAGGAAATCTATTGCAGGCACAAGCAGTCAAGGGTAGCTTAGGGTTACGGTTAGGGTTAGGGTGAGGGTTAGGGTACAGCTTAGGGTACGGGTTCGGGGAGGGGTTCGGGCAGGGCGTAGGGTATGGGTTAGGGTTAGGGTTAGGGTTAGTGTTAGGGTTTGGGCTCGGTTTAGGGTACGGGTTAGGATTAGGGTACGCGTTAGTGTTAGGGTAGGGGTTAGGGTAAGGGTACGCGATAGGGTGAGGGTAGTTATTAAACCTATCCCACTCTCTAGATACCCCTTAGCACGTAAAGGAATATTATTTGGGGGTGCAGCCATGGAGAAGAGTTTAGACACTAGGAGAAGATAAGGAACACACCCATTATCACGAAATCACATTAGGATTCTCTTTTTAACCTGTTCCTTAAAACACTAGTGCTTAGGAAATCTATTGGAGGCAGAAGCAGTCAAGGGTAGCTTAGGGTTAGGGTTAGGGTTAGATTGAGGGTTAGGGTACGGCTTAGGGTACGGGTTCGGGGAGGGGTTCGGGTAGGGCGTAGGGTATGGGTTAGGGTTAGGGTTAGGGTTAGGGCTCGGTTTAGGGTACGGGTTAGGATTAGGGTACGCGTTAGGGTTAGGTAGGGGTTAGGGTTAGGGTACGCGTTAGGGTGAGGGTAGTTATTAAACCTGTCCCACTCTCTAGATACCCCTTAACACGTAAAGGAATATTATTTGGGGGTCCAGCCATGGAGAAGAGTTTAGACAGGAGGAGAAGATAAGGAACACACGCATTATCAAGAAATCACATTAGGATTCTCTTTTTAACCTGTTCCTTAAAACACTAGTGCTTAGGAAATCTATTGCAGGCAGAAGCAGTCAAGGGTAGCTTAGGGTTAGGGTTAGGGTTAGGGTGAGGGTTAGGGTACGGCTTAGGGTACGGGTTCGGGGAGGGGTTCGGGTAGGGCGTAGGGTATGGGTTAGGGTTAGGATTAGGGTTAGTGTTAGGGTTTGGGCTCGGTTTAGGGTACGGGTTAGGATTAGGGTACGCGTTACTGTTAGGGTAGGGGTTAGGGTAAGGGTACGCGATAGGGTGAGGTTAGTTATTAAATCTATCCCACTCTCTAGATACCCCTTAGCACGTAAAGGAATATTATTTGGGGGTCCAGCCATGGAGAAGAGTTTAGACACTAGGAGAAGATAAGGAACACACCCATTATCAAGAAATCACATTAGGATTCTCTTTTTAACCTGTTCCTTAAAACACTAGTGCTTAGGAAATCTATTGGAGGCAGAAGCAGTCAAGGGTAGCTTAGGGTTAGGGTTAGGGTTAGATTGAGTGTTAGGGTACGGCTTAGGGTACGGGTTCGGGGAGGGGTTCGGGTAGGGCGTAGGTTATGGGTTAGGGTTAGGGTTAGGACTAGTGTTAGGGTTAGGGCTCGGTTTAGGGTACGGGTTAGGATTAGGGTACGCGTTAGGGTTAGGGTAGGGGTTAGGGTTAGGGTATGCGTTAGGGTGACGGTAGTTATTAAACCTATCCCACTCTCTAGATACCCCTTAGCACGTAAAGGAATATTATTTGGGGGTCCAGCCATGGAGAAGAATTTAGACACGAGGAGAAGATAAGGAACACACCCATTATCAAGAAATCACATTAGGATTCTCTTTTTAACCTGTTCCTTAAAACACTAGTGCTTAGGAAATCTATTGGAGGCAGAAGCAGTCAAGGGTAGCTTAGGGTTAGGGTTAGGGTTAGATTGAGTGTTAGGGTACGGCTTAGGGTACGGGTTCGGGGAGGGGTTCGGGTAGGGCGTAGGTTATGGGTTAGGGT
Organism: Balaenoptera acutorostrata; assembly: GCF_949987535.1. Taxonomy (NCBI): domain Eukaryota; kingdom Metazoa; phylum Chordata; class Mammalia; order Artiodactyla; family Balaenopteridae; genus Balaenoptera; species Balaenoptera acutorostrata. The sequence continues at coordinate 197,910 of NW_026646764.1, read as the reverse complement.
TAGGGTTAGGACTAGTGTTAGGGTTAGGGCTCGGTTTAGGGTACGGGTTAGGATTAGGGTACGCGTTAGGGTTAGGGTAGGGGTTAGGGTTAGGGTATGCGTTAGGGTGACGGTAGTTATTAAACCTATCCCACTCTCTAGATACCCCTTAGCACGTAAAGGAATATTATTTGGGGGTCCAGCCATGGAGAAGAGTTTAGACACGAGGAGAAGATAAGGAACACACCCATTATCAAGAAATCACATTAGGATTCTCTTTTTAACCTGTTCCTTAAAACACTAGTGCTTAGGAAATCTATTGGAGGCAGAAGCAGTCAAGGGTAGCTTAGGGTTAGGGTTAGGGTTAGGGTGAGGGTTAGGGTACGGCTTAGGGTACGGGTTCGGGGAGGGGTTCGGGTAGGGCGTAGGGTATGGGTTAGGGTTAGGGTTAGGACTAGTGTTAGGGTTAGGGCTCGGTTGAGGGTACGGGATAGGATTAGGGTACGCGTTAGGGTTAGGGTAGGGGTTAGGGTTAGGGTATGCGTTAGGGTGAGGTTAGTTATTAAACCTATCCCACTCTCTAGATACCCCTTAGCACGTAAAGGAATATTATTTGGGGGTGCAGCCATGGAGAAGAGTTTAGACACTAGGAGAAGATAAGGAACACACCCATTATCACGAAATCACATTAGGATTCTCTTTTTAACCTGTTCCTTAAAACACTAGTGCTTAGGAAATCTATTGGAGGCAGAAGCAGTCAAGGGTAGCTTAGGGTTAGGGTTAGGGTTAGGGTGAGGGTTAGGGTATGGCTTAGGGTACGGGTTCGGGGAGGGGTTCGGGTAGGGCGTAGGGTATGGGTTAGGGTTAGGGTTAGGGTTAGTGTTAGGGTTAGGGCTCGGTTTAGGGTACAGGTTAGGATTAGGGTACGCGTTAGGGTTAGGGTAGGGGTTAGGGTTAGGGTACGCGTTAGGGTGAGGGTAGTTATTAAACCTATCCCACTCTCTAGATACCCCTTAGCACGTAAAGGAATATTATTTGGGGGTCCAGCCATGGAGAAGAGTTTAGACACGAGGAGAAGATAAGGAACACACCCATTATCAAGAAATCACATTAGGATTCTCTTTTTAACCTGTTCCTTAAAACATTAGTGCTTAGGAAATGTATTGGAGGCAGAAGCAGTCAAGGGTAGCTTAGGGTTAGGGTTAGGGTTAGGGTGAGGGTTAGGGTACGGCTTAGGGTACGGGTTCGGGGAGGGGTTCGGGTAGGGCGTAGGGTATGGGTTAGGGTTAGGGTTAGGGCTAGTGTTAGGGTTAGGGCTCGGTTTAGGGTACGGGTTAGGATTAGGGTACGCGTTAGGGTTAGGGTAGGGGTTAGGGTTAGGTTACGCATTAGGGTGAGGGTAGTTATTAAACCTATCCCACTCTCTAGATACCCCTTAGCACGTAAAGGAATATTATTTGGGGGTCCAGCCATGGAGAAGAGTTTAGACACTAGGAGAAGATAAGGAACACACCCATTATCAAGAAATCACATTAGAATTCTCTTTTTAACCTGTTCCTTAAAACACTAGTGCTTAGGAAATCTATTGGAGGCAGAAGCAGTCAGGGGTAGCTTAGGGTTAGGGTTAGGGTTAGGGTGAGGGTTAGGGTATGGCTCAGGGTACGGGTTCGGGGAGGGGTTCGGGTAGGGCGTAGGGTATGGGTTAGGGTTAGGGTTAGGGTTAGTGTTAGGGTTAGGGCTCAGTTTAGGGTACGGGGTAGGATTAGGGTACGCGTTAGTGTTAGGGTAGGGGTTAGGGTAAGGGTACGCGATAAGGTGAGGTTAGTTATTAAACCTATCCCACTCTCTAGGTAACCCTTAGCACGTAAAGGAATATTATTTGGGGGTGCAGCCATGGAGAAGAGTTTAGACACTAGGAGAAGATAAGGAACACACCCATTATCACGAAATCACATTAGGATTCTCTTTTTAACCTGTTCCTTAAAACACTAGTGCTTAGGAAATCTATTGGAGGCAGAAGCAGTCAAGGGTAGCTTAGGGTTAGGGTTAGGGTTAGGGTGAGGGTTAGGGTACGGCTTAGGGTACGGGTTCGGGGAGGGGTTCGGGTAGGGCGTAGGGTATGGTTTAGGGTTAGGGTTAGGGTTAGTGTTAGGGTTAGGGCTCGGTTTAGGGTACGGGTTAGGATTAGGGTACGCGTTAGGGTTAGGGTAGGGGTTAGGGTTAGGGTACGCGATAGGGTGAGGTTAGTTATTAAACCTATCCCAATCTCTAGATACCCCTTAGCACGTAAAGGAATATTATTTGGGGGTCCAGCCATGGAGAAGAGTTTAGACACTAGGAGAAGATAAGGAACACACCCATTATCACGAAATCACATTAGGATTCTCTTTTTAAGCTGTTCCTTAAAACACTAGTGCTTAGGCAATCTATTGGAGGCAGAAGCAGTCAAGGGTAGCTTAGGTTTAGGGTTAGGGTTAAGGTGAGGGTTAGGGTACAGCTTAGGGTACGGGTTCGGGGAGGGGTTCGGGGAGGGCGTAGGGTATGGGTTAGGGTTAGGGTTAGGGTTAGGGCTCGGTTAGGGTACGGGTTAGGATTACGGTACGCGTTAGGGTTAGGTAGGGGATAGGGTTAGGGTACGCGTTAGGGTGAGGGTAGTTATTAAACCTATCCCACTCTCTAGATACCCCTTAGCACGTAAAGGAATATTATTTGGGGGTCCAGCCATGGAGAAGAGTTTAGACACGAGGAGAAGATAAGGAACACAGGCATTATCAAGAAATCACATTAGGATTCTCTTTTTAACCTGTTCCTTAAAACACTAGTGCTTAGGAAATCTATTGGAGGCAGAAGCCGTCAAGGGTATCTTAGTGTTAGGGTTAGGGTTAGGGTGAGGGTTAGGGTACGGCTTAGGGTACGGGTTCGGGGAGGGGTTCGGGTAGGGCGTAGGGTATGGGTTAGGGTTAGGGTTAGGGCTAGTGTTAGGGTTAGGGCTCGGTTTAGGTTACGGGTTAGGATTAGGGTACGCGTTAGGGTTAGGGTAGGGGTTAGGGTTAGGTTACGCATTAGGGTGAGGGTAGTTATTAAACCTATCCCACTCTCTAGATACCCCTTAGCACGTAAAGGAATATTATTTGGGGGTCCAGCCATGGAGAAGAGTTTAGACACAAGGAAAAGATAAGGAACACACCCATTATCAAGAAATCACATTAGAATTCTCTTTTTAACCTGTTCCTTAAAACACTAGTGCTTAGGAAATCTATTGGAGGCAGAAGCAGTCAAGGGTAGCTTAGGGTTAGGGTTAGGGTTAGGGTGAGGGTTAGGGTACGGCTTAGGGTACGGGTTCGGGGAGGGGTTCGGGTAGGGCGTAGGGTATGGGTTAGGGTTAGGGTTAGGGTTAGTGTTAGGGTTTGGGCTCGGTTTAGGGTACGGTTTAGGATTAGGGTACGCGTTAGTGTTAGGGTAGGGGTTAGGGTAAGGGTACGCGATAGGGTGAGGGTAGTTATTAAACCTATCCCACTCTCTAAATACCCCTTAGCACGTAAAGGAATATTATTTGGTGGTGCAGCCATGGAGAAGAGTTTAGACACTAGGAGAAGATAAGGAACACACCCATTATCACGAAATCACATTAGGATTCTCTTTTTAACCTGTTCCTTAAAACACTAGTGCTTAGGAAATCTATTGGAGGCAGAAGCAGTCAAGGGTAGCTTAGGGTTAGGGTTAGGGTTAGATTGAGGGTTAGGGTACGGCTTAGGGTACGGGTTCGGGGAGGGGTTCGGGTAGGGCGTAGGGTATGGGTTAGGGTTAGGGTTAGGACTAGTGTTAGGGTTAGGGCTCGGTTGAGGGTACGGGATAGGATTAGGGTACGCGTTAGGGTTAGGGTAGGGGTTAGGGTTAGGGTATGCGTTAGGGTGAGGTTAGTTATTAAACCTATCCCACTCTCTAGATACCCCTTAGCACGTAAAGGAATATTATTTGGGGGTCCAGCCATGGAGAAGAGTTTAGACACTAGGAGAAGATAAGGAACACACCCATTATCACGAAATCACATTAGGATTCTCTTTTTAACCTGTTCCTTAAAACACTAGTGCTTAGGAAATCTATTGGAGGCAGAAGCAGTCAAGGGTAGCTTAGGGTTAGGGTTAGGGTTAGGGTGAGGGTTCGGGTATGGCTTAGGGTACGGGTTCGGGGAGGGGTTCGGGTAGGGCTTAGGGTATGTGTTAGGGTTAGTGTTAGGGCTAGTGTTAGGGTTAGGGCTCGGTTTAGGGTACGTGTTAGGATTAGGGTACGCGTTAGGGTTAGGGTTAGGGTATGCGTTAGGGTGAGGGTAGTTATTAAACCTATCCCACTCTCTAGATACCCCTTAGCACGTAAAGGAATATTATTTGGGTGTCCAGGCATGGAGAAGAGTTTAGACACTACTAGAAGATAAGAAACACACCCATTATCACGAAATCACATTAGGATTCTCTTTTTAACCTGTTCCTTAAAACACTAGTGCTTAGGAAATCTATTGGAGGCAGAAGCAGTCAAGGGTAGCTTAGTGATAGGGTTAGGGTTAGGGTGAGGGTTAGGGTACGGCTTAGGGTACGGGTTCGGCGAGGGGTTCGGGTAGGGCGTAGGGTATGGGTTAGGGTTAGGGTTAGGAGTAGTGTTAGGGTTAGGGCTCGGTTTAGGGTACGGGTTAGGATTAGGGTACGCGTTAGGGTTAGGTATGGGTTAGGGTTAGGGTTAGGGTTAGTGTTAGGGTTTGGGCTCGGTTTAGGGTACGGGTTAGGATTAGGGTACGCGTTAGTGTTAGGGTAGGGGTTAGGGTAAGGGTACGCGATAGGGTGAGGTTAGTTATTAAACCTATCCCACTCTCTAGATACCCCTTAGCACGTAAAGGAATATTATTTGGTGGTCCAGCCATGGAGAAGAGTTTAGACACTAGGAGAAGATAAGGAACACACCCATTATCAAGAAATCACATTAGGATTCTCTTTTTAACCTGTTCCTTAAAACACTAGTGCTTAGGAAATCTATTGGAGGCAGAAGCAGTCAAGGGTAGCTTAGGGTTAGGGTTAGGGTTAGGGTGAGGGTTAGGGTACGGCTTAGGGTACGGGTTCGGGGAGGGGTTCGGGTAGGGCGTCGGGTATGGGTTAGGGTTAGGGTTAGGGTTAGTGTTAGGGTTAGGGCTCGGTTGAGGGTACGGGTTAGGATTAGGGTACGCGTTAGGGTTAGGGTAGGGGTTAGGGTTAGGGTACGCGATAGGGTGAGGGTAGTTATTAAACCTATCCCACTCTCTAGATACCCCTTAGCACGTAAAGGAATATTATTTGGGGGTCCAGCCATGGAGAAGAGTTTAGACACTAGGAGAAGATAAGGAACACACCCATTATCAAGAAATCACATTAGGATTCTCTTTTTAACCTGTTCCTTAAAACACTAGTGCTTAGGAAATCTATTGGAGGCAGAAGCAGTCAAGGGTAGCTTAGGGTTAGGGTTAGGGTTAGGGTGAGGGTTAGGGTACGGCTTAGGGTACGGGTTCGGGGAGGGGTTCGGGTAGGGCTTAGGGTATGGGTTAGGGTTAGGGCTAGTATTAGGGTAAGGGCTCGGTTTAGGGTACGGGTTAGGATTAGGGTACGCATTAGGGTTAGGGTAGGGTTTAGGGTTAGGGTATGCGTTAGGGTGAGTGTAGTTATTAAACCTATCCCACTCTCTAGATACCCCTTAGCACGTAAAGGTATATTATTTGGGGGTCCAGCCATGGAGAAGAGTTTAGACACTAGGAGAAGATAAGGAACACACCCATTATCACGAAATCACATTAGGATTCTCTTTTTAACCTGTTCCTTAAAACACTAGTGCTTAGGAAAACTATTGGAGGCAGAAGCAGTCAAGGGTAGCTTAGGGTTAGGGTTAGGGTTAGGGTGAGGGTTAGGGTACGGCTTAGGGTACGGGTTCGGGGAGGGGTTCGGGTAGGGCGTAGGGTATGGGTTAGGGTTAGGGTTAGGACTAGTGTTAGGGTTAGGGCTCGGTTTAGGGTACGGGATAGGATTAGGGTACGCGTTAGGGTTAGGGTAGGGGTTAGGGTTAGGGTATGCGTTAGGGTGAGGGTAGTTATTAAACCTATCCCACTCTCTAGATACCCCTTAGCACGTAAAGGAATATTATTTGGGGGTGCAGCCATGGAGAAGAGTTTAGACACTAGGAGAAGATAAGGAACACACCCATTATCACGAAATCACATTAGGAATCTCTTTTTAAACTGTTACTTAAAACACTAATGCTTAGGAAATCTATTGGAGGCAGAAGCAGTCAAGGGTAGCTTAGGGTTAGGGTTAGGGTTAGGGTGAGGGTTAGGGTATGGCTTAGGGTACGGGTTCGGGGAGGGGTTCGGGTAGGGCGTAGGGTATGGGTTAGGGTTAGGGTTAGGGTTACTGTTAGGGTTAGGGCTCGGTTTAGGTTACGGGTTAGGATTAGGGTACGCGTTAGGGTTAGGGTAGGGTTTAGGGTTAGGGTACGCGTTAGGGTGAGGGTAGTTATTAAACCTATCCCACTCTCTAGATACCCCTTAGCACGTAAAGGAATATTATTTGGGGGTCCAGCCATGGAGAAGAGTTTAGACACGAGGAGAAGATAAGGAACACACCCATTATCAAGAAATCACATTAGGATTCTCTTTTTAACCTGTTCCTTAAAACATTAGTGCTTAGGAAATGTATTGGATGCAGAAGCAGTCAAGGGTAGCTTAGTGTTAGGGTTAGGGTTAGGGTGAGGGTTAGGGTACGGCTTAGGGTACGGGTTCGGGGAGGGGTTCGGGTACGGCGTAGGGTACGGGCTAGGGTTAGTGTTAGGGTTAGGGCTCGGTTTAGGGTACGGGTTAGGATTAGGGTACGCGTTAGGGTTAGGGTAGGGGTTAGGGTTAGGGTATGCGTTAGGGTGAGGGTAGTTATTAAACCTATCCCACTCTCTAGATACCCCTTAGCACGTAAAGGAATATTATTTGGGTGTCCAGGCATCGAGAAGAGTTTAGACACTAGGAGAAGATAAGGAACACACCCATTATCACGAAATCACATTAGGATTCTCTTTTAACCTGTTCCTTAAAACACTAGTGCTTAGGAAATCTATTGGAGGCAGAAGCAGTCAAGGGTAGCTTAGTGTTAGGGTTAGGGTTAGGGTGAGGGTTAGGGTACGGCTTAGGGTACGGGTTCGGGTAGGGGTTCGGGTAGGGCGTAGGGTATGGGTTAGGGTTAGGGTTAGGACTAGTGTTAGGGTTAGGGCTCGGTTTAGGGTACGGGTTAGGATTAGGGTACGCGTTAGGGTTAGGTATGGGTTAGGGTTAGGATTAGGGTTAGTGTTAGGGTTTGGGCTCGGTTTAGGGTACAGGTTAGGATTAGGGTACGCGTTAGTGTTAGGGTAGGGGTTAGGGTAAGGGTACGCGATAGGGTGAGGTTAGTTATTAAACCTATCCCACTCTCTAGATACCCCTTAGCACGTAAAGGAATATTATTTGGTGGTCCAGCCATGGAGAAGAGTTTAGACACTAGGAGAAGATAAGATACACACCCATTATCAAGAAATCACATTAGGATTCTCTTTTTAACCTGTTCCTTAAAACACTAGTGCTTAGGAAATCTATTGGAGGCAGAAGCAGTCAAGGGTAGCTTAGGGTTAGGGTTAGGGTTAGGGTGAGGGTTAGGGTACGGCTTAGGGTACGGGTTCGGGGAGGGGTTCGGGTAGGGCGTAGGGTATGGGTTAGGGTTAGGGTTAGGGTTAGTGTTAGGGTTAGGGCTCGGTTGAGGGTACGGGTTAGGATTAGGGTACGCGTTAGGGTTAGGGTAGGGGTTAGGGTTAGGGTACGCGTTAGGGTGAGGGTAGTTATTAAACCTATCCCACTCTCTAGATACCCCTTAGCACGTAAAGGAATATTATTTGCGGGTCCAGCCATGGAGAAGAGTTTAGACACTAGGAGAAGATAAGGAACACACCCATTATCAAGAAATCACATTAGGATTCTCTTTTTAACCTGTTCCTTAAAACACTAGTGCTTCGGAAATCTATTGCAGGCAGAAGCAGTCAAGGGTAGCTTAGGGTTAGGGTTAGGGTTAGGGTGAGGGTTATGGTATAGCTTAGGGTACGGGTTCGGGGAGGGGTTCGGGTAGGGCGTAGGGTATGGGTTAGGGTTAGGGTTAGGGTTAGTGTTAGGGATTGGGCTCGGTTTAGGGTACGGGTTAGGATTAGGGTACGCGTTAGTGTTAGGGTAGGGGTTAGGGTAAGGGTACGCGATAGGGTGAGGTTAGTTATTAAACCTATCCCACTCTCTAGATACCCCTTAGCACGTAAAGGAATATTATTTGGGGGTCCAGCCATGGAGAAGAGTTTAGACACTAGGAGAAGATAAGGAACACACCCATTATCAAGAAATCACATTAGGATTCTCTTTTTAACCTGTTCCTTAAAACACTAGTGCTTAGGAAATCTATTGGAGGCAGAAGCAGTCAAGGGTAGCTTAGGGTTAGGGTTAGGGTTAGGGTGAGGGTTAGGGTACGGCTTAGGGTACGGGTTCGGGGAGGGGTTCGGGTAGGGCGTAGGTTATGGGTTAGGGTTAGGGTTAGGACTAGTGTTAGGGTTAGGGCTCGGTTTAGGGTACGGGTTAGGATTAGGGTACGCGTTAGGGTTAGGGTAGGGGTTAGGGTTAGGGTATGCGTTAGGGTGACGGTAGTTATTAAACCTATCCCACTCTCTAGATACCCCTTAGCACGTAAAGGAATATTATTTGGGGGTCCAGCCATGGAGAAGAGGTTAGACACTAGGAGAAGATAAGGAACACACCCATTATCAAGAAATCACATTAGGATTCTCTTTTTAACCTGTTCCTTAAAACACTAGTGCTTAGGAAATCTATTGGAGGCAGAAGCAATCAAGGGTAGCTTAGGGTTAGGGTTAGGGTTAGGGTGAGGGTTAGGGTACGGCTTAGGGTACGGGTTCGGGGAGGGGTTCGGGTAGGGCGTAGGGTATGGGTTAGGGTTAGGGTTAGGGTTAGTGTTAGGGTTAGGGCTCGGTTGAGGGTACGGGTTAGGATTAGGGTACGCGTTAGGGTTAGGGTAGGGGTTAGGGTTAGGGTACGCGATAGGGTGAGGTTAGTTATTAAACCTATCCCAATCTCTAGATACCCCTTAGCACGTAAAGGAATATTATTTGGGGGTCCAGCCATGGAGAAGAGTTTAGACACTAGGAGAAGATAAAGAACACACCCATTATCAAGAAATCACATTAGGATTCTCTTTTTAAACTGTTCCTTAAAACACTAGTGCTTAGGAAATATATTGGAGGCAAAAGCAGTCAAGGGTAGCTTAGGGTTAGGGTTAGGGTTAGGGTGAGGGTTAGGGTACGGCTTAGGGTACGGGTTCGGGGAGGGGTTCAGGTAGGGCTTAGGGTATGGGTTAGGGTTAGGGTTAGGGCTCGGTTTAGGGTACGGGTTAGGATTAGGGTACGCGTTAGGGTTAGGGTAGGGGTTAGGGTTAGGGTATGCGTTAGGGTGAGGGTAGTTATTAAACCTATCCCACTCTCTAGATACCCCTTAGCACGTAAAGGAATATTATTTGGGTGTCCAGGCATGGAGAAGAGTTTAGACACTAGGAGAAGATAAGGAACACACCCATTATCACGAAATCACATTAGGATTCTCTTTTTAACCTGTTCCTTAAAAGACTAGTGCTTAGGAAATCTATTGGAGGCAGAAGCAGTCAAGGGTAGCTTAGTGTTAGGGTTAGGGTTAGGCTGAGGGTTAGGGTACGGCTTAGGGTACGGGTTCGGGGAGGGGTTCGGGTAGGGCGTAGGGTATGGGTTAGGGTTAGGGTTAGGACTAGTGTTAGGGTTAGGGCTCAGTTTAGGGTACGGGTTAGGATTAGGGTACGCGTTAGGGTTAGGTATGGGTTAGGGTTAGGGTTAGGGTTAGTGTTAGGTTTTGGGCTCGGTTTAGGGTACGGGTTAGGATTAGGGTACGCGTTAGTGTTAGGGTAGGGGTTAGGGTAAGGGTACGCGATAGGGTGAGGTTAGTTATTAAACCTATCCCACTCTCTAGATACCCCTTAGCACGTAAAGGAATATTATTTGGTGGTCCAGCCATGGAGAAGAGTTTAGACACTAGGAGAAGATAAGGAACACACCCATTATCAAGAAATCACATTAGGATTCTCTTTTTAACCTGTTCCTTAAAACACTAGTGCTTAGGAAATCTATTGGAGGCAGAAGCAGTCAAGGGTAGCTTAGTGTTAAGGTTAGGGTTAGGGTGAGGGTTAGGGTACGGGTTCGGGGAGGGGTTCGGGTAGGGTGTAGGGTATGGGTTAGGGTTAGGGTTAAGACTAGTGTTAGGGTTAGGGCTCGGTTTAGGGTACGGGTTAGGATTAGGGTACGCGTTAGGGTTAGGGTAGGGGTTAGGGTTAGGGTATGCGTTAGGGTGACGGTAGTTATTAAACCTATCCCACTCTCTAGATACCCCTTAGCACGTAAAGGAATATTATTTGGGGGTGCAGCCATGGAGAAGAGTTTAGACACTAGGAGAAGATAAGGAACACACCCATTATCAAGAAATCACATTAGGATTCTCTTTTTAACCTGTTCCTTAAAACACTAGTTCTTCGGAAATCTATTGGAGGCAGAAGCAGTCAAGGGTAGCTTAGGGTTAGGGTTAGGGTTAGGGTGAGGGTTAGGGTACGGCTTAGGGTACCGGTTCGGGGAGGTGTTCGGGTAGGGCGTAGGGTATGTGTTAGGGTTAGGGTTAGGGCTAGTGTTAGGGTTAGGGCTCGGTTTAGGGTACGGGTTAGGATTAGGGTACGCGTTAGGGTTAGGGTAGGGGTTAGGGTTAGGGTATGCGTTAGGGTGAGGGTAGTTATTAAACCTATCCCACTCTCTAGATACCCCTTAGCACGTAAAGGAATATTATTTGGGTGTCCAGGCATGGAGAAGAGTTTAGACACTAGGAGAAGATAAGGAACACACCCATTATCACGAAATCACATTAGGATTCTCTTTTTAACCTGTTCCTTAAAACACTAGTGCTTAGGAAATCTATTGGAGGCAGAAGCAGTCAAGGGTAGCTTAGTGTTAGGGTTAGGGTTAGGGTGAGGGTTAGGGTACGGCTTAGGGTACGGGTTAGGGGAGGGGTTCGGGTAGGGCGTAGGGTATGGGTTAGGGTTAGGGTTAGGACTAGTGTTAGGGTTAGGGCTCGGTTTAGGGTACGGGTTAGGATTAGGGTACGCGTTAGGGTTAGGGTAGGGGTTAGGGTTAGGGTTCGCTTTAGGGTGAGGGTAGTTATTAAACCTATCCCACTCTCTAGATACCCCTTAGCACGTAAAGGAATATTATTTGGGGGTCCAGCCATGGAGAAGAGTTTAGATACTAGGAGAAGATAAGGAACAAACCCATTATCAAGAAATCACAATATGATTCTCTTTTTAAACTGTTCCTTAAAACACTAGTGCTTAGGAAATCTATTGCAGGCAGAAGCAGTCAAGGGTAGCTTAGGGTTAGGGTTAGGGTTAGGGTGAGGGTTAGGGTACGGCTTAGGGTACGGGTTCGGGGAGGGGTTCGGGTAGGGCGTAGGGTATGGGTTAGGGTTAGGGTTAGGGTTAGTGTTAGGATTAGGGCTCGGTTTAGGTTACGGGTTAGGATTAGGGTACGCGTTAGTGTTAGGGTAGGGGTTAGGGTTAGGGTACGCTTCAGTGTGAGGGTAGTTATTAAACCTATCCCACACTCTAGATACCCCTTAGCACGTAAAGGAATATTATTTGTTGGTCCAACCATGGAGAAGAGTTTAGACACTAGGAGAAGATAAGGAACACACCCATTATCAAGAAATCACAATATGATTCTCTTTTTAAACTGTTCCTTAAAACACTAGTGCTTAGGAAATCTATTGGAGGCAGAAGCAGTCAAGGGTAGCTTAGGGTTAGGGTTAGGGTTAGGGTGAGGGTTAGGGTACGGCTTAGGGTACGGGTTCAGGGAGGGGTTCGGGTAGGGCGTAGGGTATGGGTTAGGGTTAGGGTTAGGACTAGTGTTAGGGTTAGGGCTCGGTTTAGGGTACGGGTTAGGATTAGGGTACGCGTTAGGGTTAGGTATGGGTTAGGGTTAGGATTAGGGTTAGTGTTAGGGTTTGGACTCGGTTTAGGGTACGGGTTAGGATTAGGTTACGCGTTAGTGTAAGGGTAGGGGTTAGGGTAAGGGTACGCGATAGGGTGAGGTTAGTTATTAAACCTATCCCACTCTCTAGATACCCCTTAGCACGTAAAGGAATATTATTTGGTGGTCCAGCCATGGAGAAGAGTTTAGACACTAGGAGAAGATAAGGAACACACCCATTATCAAGAAATCACATTAGGATTCTCTTTTTAACCTGTTCCTTAAAACACTAGTGCTTAGGATATCTATTGGAGGCAGAAGCAGTCAAGGGTAGCTTAGGGTTAGGGTTAGGGTTAGGGTGAGGGTTAGGGTACGGCTTAGGGTACGGGTTCGGGGAGGGGTTCGGGTAGGGCGTAGGGTACGGGTTAGGGTTAGGGTTAGGGTTAGTGTTAGGGTTTGGGCTCGGTTTAGGGTACGGGTTAGGATTAGGGTACGCGTTAGTGTTAGGGTAGGGGTTAGGGTAAGGGTACGCGATAGGGTGAGGTTAGTTATTAAACCTATCCCACTCTCTAGATACCCCTTAGCACGTAAAGGAATATTATTTGGGGGTCCAGCCATGGAGAAGAGTTTAGACACTAGGAGAAGATAAGGAACACACCCATTATCAAGAAATCACATTAGGATTCTCTTTTTAACCTGTTCCTTAAAACACTAGTGCTTAGGATATCTATTGGAGGCAGAAGCAATCAAGGGTAGCTTAGGGTTAGGGTTAGGGTTAGGGTGAGGGTTAGGGTACGGCTTAGGGTACAGGTTCGGGGTGGGGTTCGGGTAGGGCGTAGGGTATGGGTTAGGGTTAGGGTTAGGGTTAGTGTTAGGGTTAGGGCTCGGTTGAGGGTACGGGTTAGGATTAGGGTACGCGTTAGGGTTAGGGTAGGGGTTAGGGTTAGGGTACGCGATAGGGTGAGGTTAGTTATTAAACCTATCCCAATCTCTAGATACCCCTTAGCACGTAAAGGAATATTATTTGGGGGTCCAGCCATGGAGAAGACTTTAGACACTAGGAGAAGATAAAGAACACACCCATTATCAAGAAATCACATTAGGATTCTCTTTTTAAACTGTTCCTTAAAACACTAGTGCTTAGGAAATCTATTGGAGGCAAAAGCAGTCAAGGGTAGCTTAGGGTTAGGGTTAGGGTTAGGGTGAGGGTTAGGGTACGGCTTAGGGTACGGGTTCGGGGAGGGGTTCGGGTAGGGCGTAGGGTATGGGTTAGGGTTAGGGTTAGGACTAGTGTTAGGGTTAGGGCTCAGTTTAGGGTACGGGTTAGGATTAGGGTACGCGTTAGGGTTAGGTATGGGTTAGGGTTAGGGTTAGGGTTAGTGTTAGGTTTTGGGCTCGGTTTAGGGTACGGGTTAGGATTAGGGTACGCGTTAGTGTTAGGGTAGGGTTTAGGGTAAGGGTACGCGATAGGGTGAGGTTAGTTATTAAACCTATCCCACTCTCTAGATACCCCTTAGCACGTAAAGGAATATTATTTGGTGGTCCAGCCATGGAGAAGAGTTTAGACACTAGGAGAAGATAAGGAACACACCCATTATCAAGAAATCACATTAGGATTCTCTTTTTAACCTGTTCCTTAAAACACTAGTGCTTAGGAAATCTATTGGAGGCAGAAGCAGTCAAGGGTAGCTTAGGGTTAAGGTTAGGGTTAGGGTGAGGGTTAGGGTACGGGTTCGGGGAGGGGTTCGGGTAGGGTGTAGGGTATGGGTTAGGATTAGGGTTAGGACTAGTGTTAGGGTTAGGGCTCGGTTTAGGGTACGGGTTAGGATTAGGGTACGCGTTAGGGTTAGGGTAGGGGTTAGGGTTAGGGTATGCGTTAGGTTGACGGTAGTTATTAAACCTATCCCACTCTCTAGATACCCCTTAGCACGTAAAGGAATATTATTTGGGGGTCCAGCCATGGAGAAGAGTTTAGACACTAGGAGAAGATAAGGAACACACCCATTATCACGAAATCACATTAGGATTCTCTTTTTAACCTGTTCCTTAAAACACTAGTTCTTCGGAAATCTATTGGAGGCAGAAGCAGTCAAGGGTAGCTTAGGGTTAGGGTTAGGGTTAGGGTGAGGGTTAGGGTACGGCTTAGGGTACGGGTTCGGGGAGGGGTTCGGGTAGGGCGTAGGGTATGGGTTAGGGTTAGGGTTAGGGTTAGTGTTAGGGTTAGGGCTCGGTTTAGGGTACGGGTTAGGATTAGGGTACGCGTTAGGGTTAGGGTAGGGGTTAGGGTTAGGGTACGCTTCAGTGTGAGGGTAGTTATTAAACCTATCCCACTCTCTAGATACCCCTTAGCACGTAAAGGAATATTATTTGGGGGTCCAACCATGGAGAAGAGTTTAGACACTAGGAGAAGATAAGGAACACACCCATTATCAAGAAATCACAATATGATTCTCTTTTTAAACTGTTCCTTAAAACACTAGTGCTTAGGAAATCTATTGGAGGCAGAAGCAGTCAAGGGTAGCTTAGGGTTAGGGTTAGGGTTAGGGTGAGGGTTAGGGTACGGCTTAGGGTACGGGTTCGGGGAGGGGTTCGGGTAGGGCGTAGGGTATGGGTTAGGGTTAGGGTTAGGGTTAGTGTTAGGGTTAGGGCTCGGTTTAGGGTACCGGTTAGGATTAGGGTACGCGTTAGGGTTAGGGTAGGGGTTAGGGTTAGGGTACGCTTCAGTGTGAGGGTAGTTATTAAACCTATCCCACTCTCTAGATACCCCTTAGCACGTAAAGGAATATTATTTGGGGGTCCAACCATGGAGAAGAGTTTAGACACTAGGAGAAGATAAGGAACACACCCATTATCAAGAAATCACAATATGATTCTCTTTTTAAACTGTTCCTTAAAACACTAGTGCTTAGGAAATCTATTGGAGGCAGAAGCAGTCAAGGGTAGCTTAGGGTTAGGGTTAGGGTTAGGGTGAGGGTTAGGGCACGGCTTAGGGTACGGGTTCGGGGAGGGGTTCGGGTAGGGCGTAGAGTATGGGTTAGGGTTAGGGTTAGGGTTAGTGTTAGGTTTAGGGCTCGGTTGAGGGTACGGGTTAGGGTTAGGGTACGCGTTAGGGTTAGGGTAGGGGTTACGGTTAGTGTACGCGTTAGGGTGAGGGTAGTTATTAAACCTATCCCACTCTCTAGATACCCCTTAGCACGTAAAGGAATATTATTTGGGGGTCCAGCCATGGAGAAGAGTTTAGACACTAGGAGAAGATAAGGAACACACCCATTATCAAGAAATCACATTAGGATTCTCTTTTTAACCTGTTCCTTAAAACACTCGTGCTTCGGAAATCTATTGGAGGCAGAAGCAGTCAAGGGTAGCTTAGGGTTAGGGTTAGGGTTAGGGTGAGGGTTAGGGTACGGCTTAGGGTACGGGTTCGGGGAGGGGTTCCGGTAGGGCGTAGGGTATGGGTTAGGGTTAGGGTTAGGCTTAGTGTTAGGGTTAGGGCTCGGTTTAGGGTACGGGTTAGGATTAGGGTACGCGTTCGTGTTAGGGTAGGGGTTAGGGTAAGGGTACGCGATAGGGTGAGGTTAGTTATTAAACCTATCCCACTCTCTAGATACCCCTTAGCACGTAAAGGAATATTATTTGGGGGTCCAGCCATGGAGAAGAGTTTAGACACTAGGAGAAGATAAGGAACACACCCATTATCAAGAAATCACATTAGGATTCTCTTTTTAACCTGTTCCTTAAAACACTAGTGCTTAGGAAATCTATTGGAGGCAGAAGCAGTCAAGGGTAGCTTAGGGTTAGGGTTAGGGTTAGGGTGAGGGTTAGGGTACGGCTTAGGTTACGGGTTCGGGGAGGGGTTCGGGTAGGGCGTATGGTATGGGTTAGGGTTAGGGTTAGGGTTAGTGTTAGGGTTAGGGCTCGGTTGAGGGTACGGGTTAGGATTAGGGTACGCGTTAGGGTTAGGGTAGGGGTTAGGGTTAGGGTACGCGTTAGGGTGAGGGTAGTTATTAAACCTATCCCACTCTCTAGATACCCCTTAGCACGTAAAGGAATATTATTTGGGGGTCCAGCCATGGAGAAGAGTTTAGACACTAGGAGAAGATAAGGAACACACCCATTATCAAGAAATCACATTAGGATTCTCTTTTTAACCTGTTCCTTAAAACACTAGTGCTTAGGAAATCTATTGGAGGCAGAAGCAGTCAAGGGTAGCTTAGGGTTAGGGTTAGGGTTAGGGTGAGGGTTAGGGTACGGCTTAGGGTACGGGTTCGGGGAGGGGTTCGGGTAGGGCGTAGGGTATGGGTTAGGGTTAGGGTTAGGACTAGTGTTAGGGTTAGGGCTCGGTTTAGGGTAGGGTTTAGGATTAGGGTACGCGTTAGGGTTAGGTATGGGTTAGGGTTAGGGTTAGGGTTAGTGTTAGGGTTTGGGCTCGGTTTAGGGTACGGGTTAGGATTAGGGTACGCGTTAGTGTTAGGGTAGGGGTTAGGGTAAGGGTACGCGATAGGATGAGGTTAGTTATTAAACCTATCCCACTCTCTAGATACCCCTTAGCACGTAAAGGAATATTATTTGGTGGTCCAGCCATGGAGAAGAGTTTAGACAGTAGGAGAAGATAAGGAACACACCCATTATCAAGAAATCACATTAGGATTCTCTTTTTAACCTGTTCCTTAAAACACTAGTGCTTAGGAAATCTATTGGAGGCAGAAGCAGTCAAGGGTAGCTTAGGGTTAGGGTTAGGGTTAGGGTGAGGGTTAGGGTACGGCTTAGGGTACGGGTTCGGGGAGGGGTTCGGGTAGGGTGTAGGGTATGGGTTAGGGTTAGGGTTAGGACTAGTGTTAGGGTTAGGGCTCGGTTTAGGGTACGGGTTAGGATTAGGGTACGCGTTAGGGTTAGGGTAGGGGTTAGGGTTAGGGTATGCGTTAGGGTGACGGTAGTTATTAAACCTATCCCACTCTCTAGATACCCCTTAGAACGTAAAGGAATATTATTTGGGGGTCCAGCCATGGAGAAGAGGTTAGACACTAGGAGAAGATAAGGAACACACCCATTATCAAGAAATCACATTAGGATTCTCTTTTTAACCTGTTCCTTAAAACACTAGTGCTTAGGAAATCTATTGGAGGCAGAAGCAATCAAGGGTAGCTTAGGGTTAGGGTTAGGGTTAGGGTGAGGGTTAGGGTACGGCTTAGGGTATGGGTTCGGGGAGGGGTTCGGGTAGGGCGTAGGGTATGGGTTAGGGTTAGGGTTAGGACTAGTGTTAGGGTTAGGGCTCGGTTTAGGGTAGGGTTTAGGATTAGGGTACGCGTTAGGGTTAGGTATGGGTTAGGGTTAGGGTTAGGGTTAGTGTTAGGTTTTGGGCTCGGTTTAGGGTACGGGTTAGGATTAGGGTACGCGTTAGTGTTAGGGTAGGGGTTAGGGTAAGGGTACGCGATAGGATGAGGTTAGTTATTAAACCTATCCCACTCTCTAGATACCCCTTAGCACGTAAAGGAATATTATTTGGTGGTCCAGCCATGGAGAAGAGTTTAGACAGTAGGAGAAGATAAGGAACACACCCATTATCAAGAAATCACATTAGGATTCTCTTTTTAACCTGTTCCTTAAAACACTAGTGCTTAGGAAATCTATTGGAGGCAGAAGCAATCAAGGGTAGCTTAGGGTTAGGGTTAGGGTTAGGGTGAGGGTTAGGGTACGGCTTAGGGTACGGGTTCGGGGAGGGGTTCGGGTAGGGCGTAGGGTATGGGTTAGGGTTAGGGTTAGGGTTAGTGTTAGGGTTAGGGCTCGGTTGAGGGTACGCGTTAGGATTAGGGTACGCGTTAGGGTTAGGGTAGGGGTTAGGGTTAGGGTACGCGTTAGGGTGAGGGTAGTTATTAAACCTATCCCACTCTCTAGATACCCCTTAGCACGTAAAGGAATATTATTTGGGGGTCCAGCCATGGAGAAGAGTTTAGACACTAGGAGAAGATAAGGAACACACCCATTATCAAGAAATCACATTAGGATTCTCTTTTTAACCTGTTCCTTAAAACACTAGTGCTTAGGAAATCTATTGGAGGCAGAAGCAGTCAAGGGTAGCTTAGGGTTAGGGTTAGGGTGAGGGTTAGGGTACGGCTTAGGGTACGGGTTCGGGGAGGGGTTCGGGTAGGGCGTAGGGTATGGGTTAGGGTTAGGGTTAGGGTTAGTGTTAGGGTTTGGGCTCGGTTTAGGGTACGGGTTAGGATTAGGGTACGCGTTAGTGTTAGGGTAGGGGTTAGGGTAAGGGTACGCGATAGGGTGAGGTTAGTTATTAAACCTATCCCACTCTCTAGATACCCCTTAGCACGTAAAGGAATATTATTTGGTGGTCCAGCCATGGAGAAGAGTTTAGACACTAGGAGAAGATAAGGAACACACCCATTATCAAGAAATCACATTAGGATTCTCTTTTTAACCTGTTCCTTAAAACACTAGTGCTTAGGAAATCTATTGGAGGCAAAAGCAGTCAAGGGTAGCTTAGGGTTAGGGTTAGGGTTAGGGTGAGGGTTAGGGTACGGCTTAGGGTACGGGTTCGGGGAGGGGTTCGGGTAGGGCTTAGGGTATGGGTTAGGGTTAGGGTTAGGGCTAGTGTTAGGGTTAGGGCTCGGTTTAGGGTAGGGTTTAGGATTAGGGTACGCGTTAGTGTTAGGTATGGGTTAGGGTTAGGGTTAGGGTTAGGACTAGTGTTAGGGTTAGGGCTCGGTTTAGGGTACGGGTTAGGATTTGGGTACGCGTTAGTGTTAGGGTAGGGGTTAGGGTAAGGGTACGCGATAGGGTGAGGTTAGTTATTAAACCTATCCCACTCTCTAGATACCCCTTAGCACGTAAAGGAATATTATTTGGGTGTCCAGGCATGGAGAAGAGTTTAGACACTAGGAGAAGATAAGGAACACACCCATTATCACGAAATCACATTAGGATTCACTTTTTAACCTGTTCCTTAAAACACTAGTGCTTAGGAAATCTATTGGAGGCAGAAGCAGTCAAGGGTAGCTTAGTGTTAGGGTTAGGGTTAGGGTGAGGTTTAGGGTACGGCTTAGGGTACGGGTTCGGGGAGGGGTTCGGGTAGGGCGTAGGGTATGGGTTAGGGTTAGGGTTAGGACTAGTGTTAGGGTTAGGGCTCGGTTTAGGGTAGGGTTTAGGATTAGGGTACGCGTTAGGGTTAGGTATGGGTTAGGGTTAGGGTTAGGGTTAGGACTAGTGTTAGGGTTAGGGCTCGGTTTAGGGTACGGGTTAGGATTAGGGTACGCGTTAGTGTTAGGGTAGGGGTTAGGGTAAGGGTACGCGATAGGTTGAGGTTAGTTATTAAACCTATCCCACTCTCTAGATACCCCTTAGCACGTAAAGGAATATTATTTGGTGGTCCAGCCATGGAGAAGAGTTTAGACACTAGGAGAAGATAAGGAACACACCCATTATCAAGAAATCACATTAGGATTCTCTTTTTAACCTGTTCCTTAAAACACTAGTGCTTAGGAAATCTATTGGAGGCAGAAGCAGTCAAGGGTAGCTTAGGGTTAGGGTTAGGGTTAGGGTGAGGGTTAGGGTACGGCTTAGGGTACGGGTTCGGGGAGGGGTTCGGGTAGGGTGTAGGGTATGGGTTAGGGTTAGGGTTAGGACTAGTGTGAGGGTTAGGGCTCGGTTTAGGGTACAGGTTAGGATTAGGGTATGCGATAGGGTTAGGTTAGGGGTTAGGGTTAGGGTATGCGTTAGGGTGACGGTAGTTATTAAACCTATCCCACTCTCTAGATACCCCTTAGCACGTAAAGGAATATTATTTGGGGGTCCAGCCATGGAGAAGCGGTTAGACACTAGGAGAAGATAAGAAACACACCCATTATCAAGAAATCACATTAGGATTCTCTTTTTAACCTGTTCCTTAAAACACTAGTGCTTAGGAAATCTATTGGAGGCAGAAGCAATCAAGGGTAGCTTAGGGTTAGGGTTAGGGTTAGGGTGAGGGTTAGGGTACGGCTTAGGGTACGGGTTCGGGGAGAGGTTCGGGTAGGGCGTAGGGTATGGGTTAGGGTTAGGGTTATTGTTAGGGTTAGGGCTCGGTTGAGGGTACGGGTTAGGATTAGGGTACGCGTTAGGGTTAGGGTAGGGGTTAGGGTTAGGGTACGCGTTAGGGTGAGGGTAGTTATTAAACCTATCCCACTCTCTAGATACCCCTTAGCACGTAAAGGAATATTATATGGGGGTCCAGCCATGGAGAAGAGTTTAGACACTAGGAGAAGATAAGGAACACACCCATTATCAAGAAATCACATTAGGATTCTCTTTTTAACCTGTTCCTTAAAACACTAGTTCTTCGGAAATCTATTGGAGGCAGAAGCAGTCAAGGGTAGCTTAGGGTTAGGGTGAGGGTTAGGGTACGGCTTAGGGTACGGGTTCGGGGAGGGGTTCGGGTAGGGCGTAGGGTATGGGTTAGGGTTAGGGTTAGGGCTTGTGTTAGGGTTAGGGCTCGATTTAGGGTACGGGTTAGGATTAGGGTACGCGTTAGGGTTAGGGTAGGGGTTAGGGTTAGGGTATGCGTTAGGGTGAGGGTAGTTATTAAACCTATCCCACTCTCTAGATACCCCTTAGCACGTAAAGGAATATTATTTGGGTGTCCAGGCATGGAGAAGAGTTTAGACACTAGGAGAAGATAAGGAACACACCCATTATCAAGAAATCACATTATGATTCTCTTTTTAACCTGTTCCTTAAAACACTAGTGCTTAGGAAATCTATTGGAGGCAGAAGCAATCAAGGGTAGCTTAGGGTTAGGGTTAGGGTTAGGGTGAGGGTTAGGGTACGGCTTAGGGTACGGGTTCGGGGAGGGGTTCGGGTAGGGCGTAGGGTATGGGTTAGGGTTAGGGTTAGGGTTAGTGTTAGGGTTAGGGCTCGGTTGAGGGTACGGGTTAGGATTAGGGTACGCGTTAGGGTTAGGGTAGGGGTTAGGGTTAGGGTACGCGTTAGGGTGAGGGTAGTTATTAAACCTATCCCACTCTCTAGATACCCCTTAGCACGTAAAGGAATATTATTTGGGGGTCCAGCCATGGAGAAGAGTTTAGACACTAGGAGAAGATAAGGAACACACCCATTATCAAGAAATCACATTAGGATTCTCTTTTTAACCTGTTCCTTAAAACACTAGTTCTTCGGAAATCTATTGGAGGCAGAAGCAGTCAAGGGTAGCTTAGGGTTAGGGTTTGGGTTAGGGTGAGGGTTAGGGTACGGCTTAGGGTACGGGTTCGGGGAGGGGTTCGGGTAGGGCGTAGGGTATGGGTTAGGGTTAGGGTTAGGGCTAGTGTTAGGGTTAGGGCTCGATTTAGGGTACGGGTTAGGGTAGGGGTTAGGGTTAGGGTATGCGTTAGGGTGAGGGTAGTTATTAAACCTATCCCACTCTCTAGATACCCCTTAGCACGTAAAGGAATATTATTTGGGTGTCCAGGCATGGAGAAGAGTTTAGACACTAGGAGAAGATAAGGAACACACACATTTTCACGAATTCACATTAGGATTCTCTTTTTAACCTGTTCCTTAAAACACTAGTGCTTAGGAAATCTATTGGAGGCAGAAGCAGTCAAGGGTAGCTTAGTTTTAGGGTTAGGGTTAGGGTGAGGGTTAGGGTACGGCTTAGGGTACGGGTTCGGGGAGGGGTTCGGGTAGGGCGTAGGGTATGGGTTAGGGTTAGGGTTAGGACTAGTGTTAGGGTTAGGGCTCGGTTTAGGGTACGGGTTAGGATTAGGGTATGCGTTAGGGTTAGGGAAGGGGTTAGGGTTAGGGTATGCGTTAGGGTGAGGGTAGTTATTAAACCTATGCCACTCTCTAGATACCCCTTAGCACGTAAAGGAATATTATTTGGGGGTCCAGCCATGGAGAAGAGTTTAGACACTAGGAGAAGATAAGGAACACACCCATTATCAAGAAATCACATTAGGATTCTCTTTTTAAACTGTTCCTTAAAACACTAGTGCTTAGGAAATCTATTGGAGGCAAAAGCAGTCAAGGGTAGCTTAGGGTTAGGGTTAGGGTTAGGGTGAGGGTTAGGGTACGGCTTAGGGTACGGGTTCGGGGAGGGGTTCGGGTAGGGCTTAGGGTATGGGTTAGGGTTAGGGTTAGGGCTAGTGTTAGGGTTAGGGCTCGGTTTAGGGTAGGGTTTAGGATTAGGGTACGCGTTAGTGTTAGGTATGGGTTAGGGTTAGGGTTAGGGTTAGGACTAGTGTTAGGGTTAGGGCTCGGTTTAGGGTACGGGTTAGCATTAGGGTACGCGTTAGTGTTAGGGTAGGGGTTAGGGTAAGGGTATGCGATAGGGTGAGGTTAGTTATTAAACCTATCCCACTCTCTAGATACCCCTTAGCACGTAAAGGAATATTATTTGAGTGTCCAGGCATGGAGAAGAGTTTAGACACTAGGAGAAGATAAGGAACACACCCATTATCACGAAATCACATTAGGATTCACTTTTTAACCTGTTCCTTAAAACACTAGTGCTTAGGAAATCTATTGGAGGCAGAAGCAGTCAAGGGTAGCTTAGTGTTAGGGTTAGGGTTAGGGTGAGGTTTAGGGTACGGCTTAGGGTACGGGTTCGGGGAGGGGTTCGGGTAGGGCGTAGGGTATGGGTTAGGGTTAGGGTTAGGACTAGTGTTAGGGTTAGGGCTCGGTTTAGGGTAGGGTTTAGGATTAGGGTACGCGTTAGGGTTAGGTATGGGTTAGGGTTAGGGTTAGGGTTAGGACTAGTGTTAGGGTTAGGGCTCGGTTTAGGGTACGGGTTAGGATTAGGGTACGCGTTAGTGTTAGGGTAGGGGTTAGGGTAAGGGTACGCGATAGGGTGAGGTTAGTTATTAAACCTATCCCACTCTCTAGATACCCCTTAGCACGTAAAGGAATATTATTTGGTGGTCCAGCCATGGAGAAGAGTTTAGACACTAGGAGAAGATAAGGAACACACCCATTATCAAGAAATCACATTAGGATTCTCTTTTTAACCTGTTCCTTAAAACACTAGTGTTTAGGAAATCTATTGGAGGCAGAAGCAGTCAAGGGTAGCTTAGGGTTAGGGTTAGGGTTAGGGTGAGGGTTAGGGTACGGCTTAGGGTACGGGTTCGGGGAGGGGTTCGGGTAGGGTGTAGGGTATGGGTTAGGGTTAGGGTTAGGACTAGTGTGAGGGTTAGGGCTCGGTTTAGGGTACAGGTTAGGATTAGGGTATGCGATAGGGTTAGGGTAGGGGTTAGGGTTAGGGTATGCGTTAGGGTGACGGTAGTTATTAAACCTATCCCACTCTCTAGATACCCCTTAGCACGTAAAGGAATATTATTTGGGGGTCCAGCCATGGAGAAGCGGTTAGACACTAGGAGAAGATAAGAAACACACCCATTATCAAGAAATCACATTAGGATTCTCTTTTTAACCTGTTCCTTAAAACACTAGTGCTTAGGAAATCTATTGGAGGCAGAAGCAATCAAGGGTAGCTTAGGGTTAGGGTTAGGGTTAGGGTGAGGGTTAGGGTACGGCTTAGGGTACGGGTTCGGGGAGGGGTTCGGGTAGGGCGTAGGGTATGGGTTAGGGTTAGGGTTAGGACTAGTGTTAGGGTTAGGGCTCGGTTTAGGGTACGGGTTAGGATTAGGGTATGCGTTAGGGTTAGGGAAGGGGTTAGGGTTAGGGTATGCGTTAGGGTGAGGGTAGTTATTAAACCTATGCCACTCTCTAGATACCCCTTAGCACGTAAAGGAATATTATTTGGGGGTCCAGCCATGGAGAAGAGTTTAGACACTAGGAGAAGATAAGGAACACACCCATTATCAAGAAATCACATTAGGATTCTCTTTTTAAACTGTTCCTTAAAACACTAGTGCTTAGGAAATCTATTGGAGGCAAAAGCAGTCAAGGGTAGCTTAGGGTTAGGGTTAGGGTTAGGGTGAGGGTTAGGGTACGGCTTAGGGTACGGGTTCGGGGAGGGGTTCGGGTAGGGCTTAGGGTATGGGTTAGGGTTAGGGTTAGGGCTAGTGTTAGGGTTAGGGCTCGGTTTAGGGTAGGGTTTAGGATTAGGGTACGCGTTAGTGTTAGGTATGGGTTAGGGTTAGGGTTAGGGTTAGGACTAGTGTTAGGGTTAGGGCTCGGTTTAGGGTACGGGTTAGGATTAGGGTACGCGTTAGTGTTAGGGTAGGGGTTAGGGTAAGGGTACGCGATAGGGTGAGGTTAGTTATTAAACCTATCCCACTCTCTAGATAACCCTTAGCACGTAAAGGAATATTATTTGGGTGTCCAGGCATGGAGAAGAGTTTAGACACTAGGAGAAGATAAGGAACACACCCATTATCACGAAATCACATTAGGATTCACTTTTTAACCTGTTCCTTAAAACACTAGTGCTTAGGAAATCTATTGGAGGCAGAAGCAGTCATGGGTAGCTTAGTGTTAGGGTTAGGGTTAGGGTGAGGGTTAGGGTACGGCTTAGGGTACGGGTTCGGGGAGGGGTTCGGGTAGGGCGTAGGGTATGGGTTAGGGTTAGGGTTAGGACTAGTGTTAGGGTTAGGGCTCGGTTTAGGGTAGGGTTTAGGATTAGGGTACGCGTTAGGGTTAGGTATGGGTTAGGGTTAGGGTTAGGGTTAGGACTAGTGTTAGGGTTAGGGCTCGGTTTAGGGTACGGGTTAGGATTAGGGTACGCGTTAGTGTTAGGGTAGGGGTTAGGGTAAGGGTATGCGATAGGGTGAGGTTAGTTATTAAACCTATCCCACTCTCTAGATACCCCTTAGCACGTAAAGGAATATTATTTGGTGGTCCAGCCATGGAGAAGAGTTTAGACACTAGGAGAAGATAAGGAACACACCCATTATCAAGAAATCACATTAGGATTCTCTTTTTAACCTGTTCCTTAAAACACTAGTGCTTAGGAAATCTATTGGAGGCAGAAGCAGTCAAGGGTAGCTTAGGGTTAGGGTTAGGGTTAGGGTGAGGGTTAGGGTACGGCTTAGGGTACGGGTTCGGGGAGGGGTTCGGGTAGGGTGTAGGGTATGGGTTAGGGTTAGGGTTAGGACTAGTGTGAGGGTTAGGGCTCGGTTTAGGGTACAGGTTAGGATTAGGGTATGCGATAGGGTTAGGGTAGGGGTTAGGGTTAGGGTATGCGTTAGGGTGACGGTAGTTATTAAACCTATCCCACTCTCTAGATACCCCTTAGCACGTAAAGGAATATTATTTGGGGGTCCAGCCATGGAGAAGCGGTTAGACACTAGGAGAAGATAAGAAACACACCCATTATCAAGAAATCACATTAGGATTCTCTTTTTAACCTGTTCCTTAAAACACTAGTGCTTAGGAAATCTATTGGAGGCAGAAGCAATCAAGGGTAGCTTAGGGTTAGGGTTAGGGTTAGGGTGAGGGTTAGGGTACGGCTTAGGGTACCGGTTCGGGGAGGGGTTCGGGTAGGGCGTAGGGTATGGGTTAGGGTTAGGGTTAGTGTTAGGGTTAGGGCTCGGTTGAGGGTACGGGTTAGGATTAGGGTACGCGTTAGGGTTAGGGTAGGGGTTAGGGTTAGGGTACGCGTTAGGGTGAGGGTAGTTATTAAACCTATCCCACTCTCTAGATACCCCTTAGCACGTAAAGGAATATTATATGGGGGTCCAGCCATGGAGAAGAGTTTAGACACTAGGAGAAGATAAGGAACACACCCATTATCAAGAAATCACATTAGGATTCTCTTTTTAACCTGTTCCTTAAAACACTAGTTCTTCGGAAATCTATTGGAGGCAGAAGCAGTCAAGGGTAGCTTAGGGTTAGGGTTTGGGTTAGGGTGAGGGTTAGGGTACGGCTTAGGGTACGGGTTCGGGGAGGGGTTCGGGTAGGGCGTAGGGTATGGGTTAGGGTTAGGGTTAGGGTTAGGGTTAGGGTGAGGGTTATGTTACGGCTTAGGGTACGGGTTCGGGGAGGGGTTCGGGTAGGGCGTAGGGTATGGTTTAGGGTTAGGGTTAGGGTTAGTGTTAGGGTTAGGGCTCGGTTGAGGGTACGGGTTAGGATTAGGGTACGCGTTAGGGTTAGGGTAGGGGTTAGGGTTAGGGTACGCTTTAGGGTGAGGGTAGTTATTAAACCTATCCCACTCTCTAGATACCCCTTAGCACGTAAAGGAATATTATTTGGGTGTCCAGCCATGGAGAAGAGTTTAGATACTAGGAGAAGATAAGGAACACACCCATTATCAAGAAATCACATTAGGATTCTCTTTTTAACCTGTTCCTTAAAACACTAGTTCTTCGGAAATCTATTGGAGGCAGAAGCAGTCAAGGGCAGCTTAGGGTTAGGGTTTGGGTTAGGGTGAGGGTTAGGGTACGGCTTAGGGTACGGGTTCGGGGAGGGGTTCGGGTAGGGCGTAGGGTATGGGTTAGGGTTAGGGTTAGGGCTAGTGTTAGGGTTAGGGCTCGATTTAGGGTACGGGTTAGGATTAGGGTACGCGTTAGGGTTAGGGTAGGGGTTAGGGTTAGGGTATGCGTTAGGGTGAGGGTAGTTATTAAACCTATCCCACTCTCTAGATACCCCTTAGCACGTAAAGGAATATTATTTGGGTGTCCAGGCATGGAGAAGAGTTTAGACACTAGGAGAAGATAAGGAACACACCCATTATCACGAAATCACATTAGGATTCTCTTTTTAACCTGTTCCTTAAAACACTAGTGCTTAGGAAATCTATTGGAGGCAGAAGCAGTCAAGGGTAGCTTAGTGTTAGGGTTAGGGTTAGGGTGAGGGTTAGGGTACGGCTTAGGGTACGGGTTCGGGGAGGGGTTCGGGTAGGGCGTAGGGTATGGGTTAGGGTTAGGGTTAGGACTAGTGTTAGGGTTAGGGCTCGGTTTAGGGTACGGGTTAGGATTAGGGTATGCGTTAGGGTTAGGGTAGGGGTTAGGGTTAGGGTATGCGTTAGGGTGAGGGTAGTTATTAAACCTATCCCACTCTCTAGATACCCCTTAGCACGTAAAGGAATATTATTTGGGGGTCCAGCCATGGAGAAGAGTTTAGACACTAGGAGAAGATAAGGAACACACCCATTATCACGAAATCACATTAGGATTCTCTTTTTAACCTGTTCCTTAAAACACTAGTGCTTAGGAAATCTATTGGAGGCAGAAGCAATCAAGGGTAGCTTAGGGTTAGGGTTAGGGTTAGGGTGAGGGTTAGGGTACGGCTTAGGGTATGGGTTCGGGGAGGGGTTCGGGTAGGGCGTAGGGTATGGGTTAGGGTTAGGGTTAGGACTAGTGTTAGGGTTAGGGCTCGGTTTAGGGTACGGGTTAGGATTAGGGTACGCGTTCGTGTTAGGGTAGGGGTTAGGGTAAGCGTACGCGATAGGGTGAGGTTTGTTATTAAACCTATCCCACTCTCTAGATACCCCTTAGCACGTAAAGGAATATTATTTGGGGGTCCAGCCATGGAGAAGAGTTTAGACACTAGGAGAAGATAAGGAACACACCCATTATCAAGAAATCACATTAGGATTCTCTTTTTAAACTGTTCCTTAAAACACTAGTGCTTAGGAAATCTATTGGAGGCAAAAGCAGTCAAGGGTAGCTTAGTGTTAGGGTTAGGGTTAGGGTGAGGGTTAGGGTACGGCTTAGGGTACGGGTTCGGGGAGGGGTTCGGGTAGGGCGTAGGGTATGGGTTAGGGTTAGGGTTAGGACTAGTGTTAGGGTTAGGGCTCGGTTTAGTGTACGGGTTAGGATTAGGGTACGCGTTAGGGTTAGGTATGGGTTAGGGTTAGGGTTAGGGTTAGTGTTAGGGTTTGGGCTCGGTTTAGGGTACGGGTTAGGATTAGGGTACGCGTTAGTGTTAGGGTAGGGGTTAGGGTAAGGGTACGCGATAGGGTGAGGTTAGTTATTAAACCTATCCCACTCTCTAGATACCCCTTAGCACGTAAAGGAATATTATTTGGTTGTCCAGCCATGGAGAAGAGTTTAGACACTAGGAGAAGATAAGGAACACACCCATTATCAAGAAATCACATTAGGATTCTCTTTTTAACCTGTTCCTTAAAACACTAGTGCTTAGGAAATCTATTGGAGGCAGAAGCAGTCAAGGGTAGCTTAGGGTTAGGGTTAGGGTTAGGGTGAGGGTTAGGGTACGGCTTAGGGTACGGGTTCGGGGAGGGGTTCGGGTAGGGTGTAGGGTATGGGTTAGGGTTAGGGTTAGGACTAGTGTTAGGGTTAGGGCTCGGTTTAGGGTACGGGTTAGGATTAGGGTACGCGTTAGGGTTAGGGTAGGGGTTAGGGTTAGGGTATGCATTAGGGTGACGGTAGTTATTAAACCTATCCCACTCTCTAGATACCCCTTAGCACGTAAAGGAATATTATTTGGGGATCCAGCCATGGAGAAGAGGTTAGACACAAGGAGAAGATAAGGAACACACCCATTATCAAGAAATCACATTAGGATTCTCTTTTTAACCTGTTCCTTAAAACACTAGTGCTTAGGAAATCTATTGGAGGCAGAAGCAATCAAGGGTAGCTTAGGGTTAGGGTTAGGGTTAGGGTGAGGGTTAGGGTACGGCTTAGGGTACGGGTTCGGGGAGGGGTTCGGGTAGGGCGTAGGGTATGGGTTAGGGTTAGGGTTAGGGTTAGTGTTAGGGTTAGGGCTCGGTTGAGGGTACGGGTTAGGATTAGGGTACGGGTTAGGTTTAGGGTAGGGGTTAGGGTTAGGGTACGCGTTAGGGTGAGGGTACTTATTAAACCTATCCCACTCTCTAGATACCCCTTAGCACGTAAAGGAATATTATTTGGGGGTCCAGCCATGGAGAAGAGTTTAGACACTAGGAGAAGATAAGGAACACACCCATTATCACGAAATCACATTACGATTCTCTTTTTAAAATGTTCCTTAAAACACTAGTGCTTAGGAAATCTATTGGAGGCAGAAGCAGTCAAGGGTAGCTTAGTGTTAGGGTTAGGGTTAGGGTGAGGGTTAGGGTACGGCTTAGCGTACGGGTTCGTGGAGGGGTTCGGGTAGGGCGTAGGGTATGTGTTAGGGCTAGGGTTAGGACTAGTGTTAGGGTTAGGGCTCGGTTTAGGGTACGGGTTAGGATTAGGGTACGCGTTAGGGTTAGGTATGGGTTAGGGTTAGGGTTAGGGTTAGTGTTAGGGTTTGGGCTCGGTTTAGGGTACGGGTTAGGATTAGGGTATGCGTTAGTGTTAGGGTAGGGGTTAGGGTAAGGGTACGCGATAGGGTGAGGTTAGTTATTAAACCTATCCCACTCTCTAGATACCCCTTAGCACGTAAAGGAATATTATTTGGTGGTCCAGCCATGGAGAAGAGTTTAGACACTAGGAGAAGATAAGGAACACAGCCATTATCAAGAAATCACATTAGGATTCTCTTTTTAACCTGTTCCTTAAAACACTAGTGCTTAGGAAATCTATTGGGGGCAGAAGCAGTCAAGGGTAGCTTAGGGTTAGGGTTAGGGTTAGGGTGAGGGTTAGGGTACGGCTTAGGGTACGGGTTCGGGGAGGGGTTCGGGTAGGGTGTAGGGTATGGGTTAGGTTTAGGTTTAGGACTAGTGTTAGGGTTAGGGCTCGGTTTAGGGTACGGGTTAAGATTAGGGTACGCGTTAGGGTTAGGGTAGGGGTTAGGGTTAGGGAATGCGTTAGGGTGACGGTAGTTATTAAACCTATCCCACTCTCTAGATACCCCTTAGCACGTAAAGGAATATTATTTGGGGGTCCAGCCATGGAGAAGAGGTTAGACACTAGGAGAAGATAAGGAACACACCCATTATCAAGAAATCACATTAGGATTCTCTTTTTAACCTGTTCCTTAAAACACTAGTGCTTAGGAAATCTATTGGAGGCAGAAGCAATCAAGGGTAGCTTAGAGTTAGGGTTAGGGTTAGGGTGAGGGTTAGGGTACGGCTTAGGGTACGGGTTCGGGGAGGGGTTCGGGTAGGGCGTAGGGTATGGGTTTAGGGTTAGGGTTAGGGTTAGTGTTAGGGTTAGGGCTCGGTTGAGGGTACGGGTTAGGATTAGGGTACGCGTTAGGGTTAGGGTAGGGGTTAGGGTTAGGGTACGCGTTAGGGTGAGGGTAGTTATTAAACCTATCCCATTCTCTAGATACCCCTTAGCACGTAAAGGAATATTATTTGGGGGTCCAGCCATGGAGAAGAGTTTAGACACTAGGAGAAGATAAGGAACACACCCATTATCAAGAAATCACATTAGGATTCTCTTTTTAACCTGTTCCTTAAAACACTAGTTCTTCGGAAATCTATTGGAGGCAGAAGCAGTCAAGGGTAGCTTAGGGTTAGGGTTAGGGTTAGGGTAAGGGTTAGGGTACGGCTTAGGGTACGGGTTCGGGGAGGGGTTCGGGTAGGGCGTAGGGTATGGGTTAGGGTTAGGGTTAGGGCTAGTGTTAGGGTTAGGGCTCGGTTTAGGGTACGGGTTATGATTAGGGTACGCGTTAGGGTTAGGGTAGGTGTTAGGGTTAGGGTAGTTATTAAACCTATTCCACTCTCTAGATACCCCTTAGCACGTAAAGGAATATTATTTTGGTGTCCAGGCATGGAGAAGAGTTTAGACACTAGGAGAAGATAAGGAACACACCCATTATCACGAAATCACATTAGGATTCTCTTTTTAACCTGTTCCTTAAAACACTAGTGCTTAGGAAATCTATTGGAGGCAGAAGCAGTCAAGGGTAGCTTAGTGTTAGGGTTAGGGTTAGGGTGAGGGTTAGGGTACGGCTTAGGGTACGGGTTCGGGGAGGGGTTCGGGTAGGGCGTAGGGTATGGGTTAGGGTTAGGGTTAGGCCTAGTGTTAGGGTTAGGGCTCGGTTTAGGGTACGGGTTAGGATTAGGGTACGCGTTAGGGTTAGGGTAGGGGTTAGGGTTAGGGTATGCGTTAGGGTGAGGGTAGTTATTAAACCTATCCCACTCTCTAGATACCCCTTAGCACGTAAAGGAATATTATTTGGGGGTCCAGCCATGGAGAAGAGTTTAGACACTAGGAGAAGATAAGGAACACACCCATTATCACGAAATCACATTAGGATTCTCTTTTTAACCTGTTCCTTAAAACACTAGTGCTTAGGAAATCTATTGGAGGCAGAAGCAATCAAGGGTAGCTTAGGGTTAGGGTTAGGGTTAGGGTGAGGGTTAGGGTACGGCTTAGGGTACGGGTTCGGGGAGGGGTTCGGGTAGGGCGTAGGGTATGGTTTAGGGTTAGGGTTAGGGTTAGTGTTAGGTTTAGGGCTCGGTTGAGGGTACGGGTTAGGATTAGGGTACGCGTTAGGGTTAGGGTAGGGGTTAGGGTTAGGGTACGCTTTAGGGTGAGGTTAGTTATTAAACCTATCCCACTCTCTAGATACCCCTTAGCACGTAAAGGAATATTATTTGGGGGTCCAGCCATGGAGAAGAGTTTAGATAGTAGGAGAAGATAAGGAACACACCCATTATCAAGAAATCACAATATGATTCTCTTTTTAAACTGTTCCTTAAAACACTAGTGCTTAGGAAATCTATTGCAGGCAGAAGCAGTCAAGGGTAGCTTAGGGTTAGGGTTAGGGTTAGGGTGAGGGTTAGGGTACGGCTTAGGGTACGGGTTCGGGGAGGGGTTCGTGTAGGGCATAGGGTATGGGTTAGGGTTAGGGTTAGGGTTAGTGTTAGGGTTAGGGCTCGGTTTAGGGTACGGGTTAGGATTAGGGTACGCGTTAGGGTTAGGGTACGGGTTAGGGTTAGGGTACGCTTCAGGGTGAGGGTAGTTATTAAACCTATCCCACTCTCTAGATACCCCTTAGCACGTAAAGGAATATTATTTGGTGGTCCAGCCATGGAGAAGAGTTTAGACACTAGGAGAAGATAAGGAACACACCCATTATCAAGAAATCACATTAGGATTCTCTTTTTAACCTGTTCCTTAAAACACTAGTGCTTAGGAAATCTATTGGAGGCAGAAGCAGTCAAGGGTAGCTTAGGGTTAGGGTTAGGGTTAGGGTGAGGGTTAGGGTACGGCTTAGGGTACGGGTTCGGGGAGGGGTTCGGGTAGGGTGTAGGGTATGGGTTAGGGTTAGGGTTAGGAATAGTGTTAGGGTTAGGGCTCGGTTTAGGGTACGGGTTAGGATTAGGGTACGCGTTAGGGTTAGGGTAGGGGTTAGGGTTAGGGTATGCATTAGGGTGACGGTAGTTATTAAACCTATCCCACTCTCTAGATACCCCTTAGCACGTAAAGGAATATAATTTGGGGGTCCAGCCATGGAGAAGAGGTTAGACACAAGGAGAAGATAAGGAACACACCCATTATCACGAAATCACATTAGGATTCTCTTTTTAACCTGTTCCTTAAAACACTAGTGCTTAGGAAATCTATTGGAGGCAGAAGCAATCAAGGGTAGCTTAGGGTTAGGGTTAGGGTTAGGGTGAGGGTTAGGGTACGGCTTAGGGTACGGGTTCGGGGAGGGGTTCGGGTAGGGCGTAGGGTATGGTTTTGGGTTAGGGTTAGGGTTAGTGTTAGGGTTAGGGCTCGGTTGAGGGTACGGGTTAGGATTAGGGTACGCGTTAGGGTTAGGGTAGGGGTTAGGGTTAGGGTACGCGTTAGGGTGAGGGTAGTTATCAAACCTATCCCACTCTCTAGATACCCCTTAGCACGTAAAGGAATATTATTTGGGGGTCCAGCCATGGAGAAGAGTTTAGATACTAGGAGAAGATAAGGAACACACCCATTATCAAGAAATCACAATATGATTCTCTTTTTAAACTGTTCCTTAAAACACTAGTGCTTAGGAAATCTATTGGAGGCAGAAGCAGTCAAGGGTAGCTTAGGGTTAGGGTTAGGGTTAGGGTGAGGTTTAGGGTACGGCTTAGGGTACGGGTTCGGGGAGGGGTTCGTGTAGGGCGTAGGGTATGGGTTAGGGTTAGGGTTAGGGTTAGTGTTAGGGTTAGGGCTCGGTTTAGGGTACGGGTTAGGATTAGGGTACGCGTTAGGGTTAGGGTAGGGGTTAGGGTTAGGGTACGCTTCAGGGTGAGGGTAGTTATTAAACCTATCCCACTCTCTAGATACCCCTTAGCACGTAAAGGAATATTATTTGGGGGTCCAACCATGGAGAAGAGTTTAGACACTAGGAGAAGATAAGGAACACACCCATTATCAAGAAATCACAATATGATTCTCTTTTTAAACTGTTCCTTAAAACACTAGTGCTTAGGAAATCTATTGGAGGCAGAAGCAGTCAAGGGTAGCTTAGGGTTAGGGTTAGGGTTAGGGTGAGGGTTAGGGTACGGCTTAGGGTACGGGTTCGGGGAGGGGTTCGGGTAGGGCGTAGGGTATGGGTTAGGGTTAGGGTTAGGGTTAGTGTTAGGGTTTGGGCTCGGTTTAGGGTACGGGTTAGGATTAGGGTACGCGTTAGTGTTAGGGTAGGGGTTAGGATAAGGGTACGCGATAGGGTGAGGTTAGTTATTAAACCTATCCCACTCTCTAGATACCCCTTAGCACGTAAAGGAATATTATTTGGTGGTCCAGCCATGGAGAAGAGTTTAGACACTAGGAGAATATAAGGAACACACCCATTATCAAGAAATCACATTAGGATTCTCTTTTTAACCTGTTCCTTAAAACACTAGTGCTTAGGAAATCTATTGGAGGCAGAAGCAGTCAAGGGTAGCTTAGGGTTAGGGTTAGGGTTAGGGTGAGGGTTAGGGTACGGCTTAGGGTACGGGTTCGGGGAGGGGTTCGGGTAGGGTGTAGGGTATGGGTTAGGGTTAGGGTTAGGACTAGTGTTAGGGTTAGGGCTCGGTTTAGGGTACGGGTTAGGATTAGGGTACGCGTTAGGGTTAGGGTAGGGGTTAGGGTTAGGGTATGCATTAGGGTGACGGTAGTTATTAAACCTATCCCACTCTCTAGATACCCCTTAGCACGTAAAGGAATATTATTTGGGGGTCCAGCCATGGAGAAGAGGTTAGACACAAGGAGAAGATAAGGAACACACCCATTATCAAGAAATCACATTAGGATTCTCTTTTTAACCTGTTCCTTAAAACACTAGTGCTTAGGAAATCTATTGGAGGCAGAAGCAATCAAGGGTAGCCTAGGGTTAGGGTTAGGGTTAGGGTGAGGGTTAGGGTACGGCTTAGGGTACGGGTTCGGGGAGGGGTTCGGGTAGGGCGTAGGGTATGGGTTAGGGTTAGGGTTAGGGTTAGTGTTAGGGTTAGGGCTCGGTTGAGGGTACGGGTTAGGATTAGGGTACGCGTTAGGTTTAGGGTAGGGGTTAGGGTTAGGGTACGCGTTAGGGTGAGGGTAGTTATTAAACCTATCCCACTCTCTAGATACCACTTAGCACGTAAAGGAATATTATTTGGGGGTCCAGCCATGGAGAAGAGTTTAGACACTAGGAGAAGATAAGGAACACACCCATTATCACGAAATCACATTACGATTCTCTTTTTAAAATGTTCCTTAAAACACTAGTGCTTAGGAAATCTATTGGAGGCAGAAGCAGTCAAGGGTAGCTTAGTGTTAGGGTTAGGGTTAGGGTGAGGGTTAGGGTACGGCTTAGCGTACGGGTTCGTGGAGGGGTTCGGGTAGGGCGTAGGGTATGGGTTAGGGCTAGGGTTAGGACTAGTGTTAGGGTTAGGGCTCGGTTTAGGGTACGGGTTAGGATTAGGGTACGCGTTAGGGTTAGGGTAGGGGTTAGGGTTAGGGTATGCATTAGGGTGACGGTAGTTATTAAACCTATCCCACTCTCTAGATACCCCTTAGCACGTAAAGGAATATTATTTGGGGGTCCAGCCATGGAGAAGAGGTTAGACACAAGGAGAAGATAAGGAACATACCCATTATCAAGAAATCACATTAGGATTCTCTTTTTAACCTGTTCCTTAAAACACTAGTGCTTAGGAAATCTATTGGAGGCAGAAGCAATCAAGGGTACCTTAGGGTTAGGGTTAGGGTTAGGGTGAGGGTTAGGGTACGGCTTAGGGTAAGGGTTCGGGGAGGGGTTCGGGTAGGGCGTAGGGTATGGGTTAGGGTTAGGGTTAGGGTTAGTGTTAGGGTTAGGGCTCGGTTTAGGGTACGGGTTAGGATTAGGGTACGCGTTAGGTTTAGGGTAGGGGTTAGGGTTAGGGTACGCTTCAGGGTGAGGGTAGTTATTAAACCTATCCCACTCTCTAGATACCCCTTAGCACGTAAAGGAATATTATTTGGGGGTCCAACCATGGAGAAGAGTTTAGACACTAGGAGAAGATAAGGAACACACCCATTATGAAGAAATCACAATATGATTCTCTTTTTAAACTGTTCCTTAAAACACTAGTGCTTAGGAAATCTATTGGAGGCAGAAGCAGTCAATGGTAGCTTAGGGTTAGGGTTAGGGTTAGGGTGAGGGTTAGGGTACGGCTTAGGGTACGGGTTCGGGGAGGGGTTCGGGTAGGGCGTAGGGTATGGGTTAGGGTTAGGGTTAGGGTTAGTGTTAGGGTTTGGGCTCGGTTTAGGGTACGGGTTAGGATTAGGGTACGCGTTAGTGTTAGGGTAGGGGTTAGGGTAAGGGTACGCGATAGGGTGAGGTTAGTTATTAAACCTATCCCACTCTCTAGATACCCCTTAGCACGTAAAGGAATATTATGTGGTGGTCCAGCCATGGAGAAGAGTTTAGACACTAGGAGAAGATAAGGAACACACCCATTATCAAGAAATCACATTAGGATTCTCTTTTTAACCTGTTCCTTAAAACACTAGTGCTTAGGAAATCTATTGGAGGCAGAAGCAATCAAGGGTAGCCTAGGGTTAGGGTTAGGGTTAGGGTGAGGGTTAGGGTACGGCTTAGGGTACGGGTTCAGGGAGGGGTTCGGGTAGGGCGTAGGGTATGGGTTAGGGTTAGGGTTAGGGTTAGTGTTAGGGTTAGGGCTCGGTTGAGGGTACGGGTTAGGATTAGGGTACGCGTTAGGTTTAGGGTAGGGGTTAGGGTTAGGGTACGCGTTAGGGTGAGGGTAGTTATTAAACCTATCCCACTCTCTAGATACCACTTAGCACGTAAAGGAATATTATTTGGGGGTCCAGCCATGGAGAAGAGTTTAGACACTAGGAGAAGATAAGGAACACACCCATTATCACGAAATCACATTACGATTCTCTTTTTAAAATGTTCCTTAAAACACTAGTGCTTAGGAAATCTATTGGAGGCAGAAGCAGTCAAGGGTAGCTTAGTGTTAGGGTTAGGGTTAGGGTGAGGGTTAGGGTACGGCTTAGCGTACGGGTTCGTGGAGGGGTTCGGGTAGGGCGTAGGGTATGGGTTAGGGCTAGGGTTAGGACTAGTGTTAGGGTTAGGGCTCGGTTTAGGGTACGGGTTAGGATTAGGGTACGCGTTAGGGTTAGGGTAGGGGTTAGGGTTAGGGTATGCATTAGGGTGACGGTAGTTATTAAACCTATCCCACTCTCTAGATACCCCTTAGCACGTAAAGGAATATTATTTGGGGGTCCAGCCATGGAGAAGAGGTTAGACACAAGGAGAAGATAAGGAACATACCCATTATCAAGAAATCACATTAGGATTCTCTTTTTAACCTGTTCCTTAAAACACTAGTGCTTAGGAAATCTATTGGAGGCAGAAGCAATCAAGGGTACTTAGGGTTAGGGTTAGGGTTAGGGTGAGGGTTAGGGTACGGCTTAGGGTAAGGGTTCGGGGAGGGGTTCGGGTAGGGCGTAGGGTATGGGTTAGGGTTAGGGTTAGGGTTAGTGTTAGGGTTAGGGCTCGGTTTAGGGTACGGGTTAGGATTAGGGTACGCGTTAGGTTTAGGGTAGGGGTTAGGGTTAGGGTACGCTTCAGGGTGAGGGTAGTTATTAAACCTATCCCACTCTCTAGATACCCCTTAGCACGTAAAGGAATATTATTTGGGGGTCCAACCATGGAGAAGAGTTTAGACACTAGGAGAAGATAAGGAACACACCCATTATGAAGAAATCACAATATGATTCTCTTTTTAAACTGTTCCTTAAAACACTAGTGCTTAGGAAATCTATTGGAGGCAGAAGCAGTCAATGGTAGCTTAGGGTTAGGGTTAGGGTTAGGGTGAGGGTTAGGGTACGGCTTAGGGTACGGGTTCGGGGAGGGGTTCGGGTAGGGCGTAGGGTATGGGTTAGGGTTAGGGTTAGGGTTAGTGTTAGGGTTTGGGCTCGGTTTAGGGTACGGGTTAGGATTAGGGTACGCGTTAGTGTTAGGGTAGGGGTTAGGGTAAGGGTACGCGATAGGGTGAGGTTAGTTATTAAACCTATCCCACTCTCTAGATACCCCTTAGCACGTAAAGGAATATTATGTGGTGGTCCAGCCATGGAGAAGAGTTTAGACACTAGGAGAAGATAAGGAACACACCCATTATCAAGAAATCACATTAGGATTCTCTTTTTAACCTGTTCCTTAAAACACTAGTGCTTAGGAAATCTATTGGAGGCAGAAGCAGTCAAGGGTAGCTTAGGGTTAGGGTTAGGGTTAGGGTGAGGGTTAGGGTACGGCTTAGGGTACGGGTTCGGGGAGGGGTTCGGGTAGGGTGTAGGGTATGGGTTAGGGTTAGGGTTAGGACTAGTGTTAGGGTTAGGGCTCGGTTTAGGGTACGGGTTAGGATTAGGGTACGCGTTAGGGTTAGGGTAGGGGTTAGGGTTAGGGTATGCATTAGGGTGACGGTAGTTATTAAACCTATCCCACTCTCTAGATACCCCTTAGCACGTAAAGGAATATTATTTGGGGGTCCAGCCATGGAGAAGAGGTTAGACACAAGGAGAAGATAAGGAACACACCCATTATCAAGAAATCACATTAGGATTCTCTTTTTAACCTGTTCCTTAAAACACTAGTGCTTAGGAAATCTATTGGAGGCAGAAGCAATCAAGGGTAGCTTAGGGTTAGGGTTAGGGTTAGGGTGAGGGTTAGGGTACGGCTTAGGGTACGGGTTCGGGGAGGGGTTCGGGTAGGGCGTAGGGTATGGTTTAGGGTTAGGGTTAGGGTTAGTGTTAGGGTTAGGGCTCGGTTGAGGGTACGGGTTAGGATTAGGGTACGCGTTAGGTTTAGGGTAGGGGTTAGGGTTAGGGTACGCGTTAGGGTGAGGGTAGTTATTAAACCTATCCCACTCTCTAGATACCCCTTAGCACGTAAAGGAATATTATTTGGGGGTCCAGCCATGGAGAAGAGTTTAGACACGAGGAGAAGATAAGGAACACACCCATTATCACGAAATCACATTACGATTCTCTTTTTAAAATGTTCCTTAAAACACTAGTGCTTAGGAAATCTATTGGAGGCAGAAGCAGTCAAGGGTAGCTTAGTGTTAGGGTTAGGGTTAGGGTGAGGGTTAGGGTACGGCTTAGCGTACGGGTTCGTGGAGGGGTTCGGGTAGGGCGTAGGGTATGGGTTAGGGCTAGGGTTAGGACTAGTGTTAGGGTTAGGGCTCGGTTTAGGGTACGGGTTAGGATTAGGGTACGCGTTAGGGTTAGGTATGGGTTAGGGTTAGGGTTACGGTTAGTGTTAGGGTTTGGACTCGGTTTAGGGTACGGGTTAGGATTAGGGTACGCGTTAGTGTTAGGGTAGGGGTTAGGGTAAGGGTACGCGATAGGGTGAGGTTAGTTATTAAACCTATCCCACTCTCTAGATACCCCTTAGCACGTAAAGGAATATTATTTGGTGGTCCAGCCATGGAGAAGAGTTTAGACACTAGGAGAAGATAAGGAACACACCCATTATCAAGAAATCACATTAGGATTCTCTTTTTAACCTGTTCCTTAAAACACTAGTGCTTAGGAAATCTATTGGAGGCAGAAGCAGTCAAGGGTAGCTTAGGGTTAGGGTTAGGGTTAGGGTGAGGGTTAGGGTACGGCTTAGGGTACGGGTTCGGGGAGGGGTTCGGGTAGGGTGTAGGGTATGGGTTAGGGTTAGGTTTAGGACTAGTGTTAGGGTTAGGGCTCGGTTTAGGGTACGGGTTAAGATTAGGGTACGCGTTAGGGTTAGGGTAGGGGTTAGGGTTAGGGTATGCGTTAGGGTGACGGTAGTTATTAAACCTATCCCACTCTCTAGATACCCCTTAGCACGTAAAGGAATATTATTTGGGGGTCCAGCCATGGAGAAGAGGTTAGACACTAGGAGAAGATAAGGAACACACCCATTATCAAGAAATCACATTAGGATTCTCTTTTTAACCTGTTCCTTAAAACACTAGTGCTTAGGAAATCTATTGGAGGCAGAAGCAATCAAGGGTAGCTTAGGGTTAGGGTTAGGGTTAGGGTGAGGGTTAGGGTACGGCTTAGGGTACGGGTTCGGGGAGGGGTTCGGGTAGGGCGTAGGGTATGGGTTAGGGTTAGGGTTAGGGTTAGTGTTAGGGTTAGGGCTCGGTTTAGGGTACGGGTTAGGATTAGGGTACGCGTTAGGGTTACGGTAGGGGTTAGGGTTAGGGTACGCGTTAGGGTGAGGGTAGTTATTAAACCTATGCCACTCTCTAGATACCCCTTAGCACGTAAAGGAATATTATTTGGGGGTCCAGCCATGGAGAAGAGTTTAGACACGAGGAGAAGATAAGGAACACACCCATTATCAAGAAATCACATTAGGATTCTCTTTTTAACCTGTTCCTTAAAACACTAGTTCTTCGGAAATCTATTGGAGGCAGAAGCAGTCAAGGGTAGCTTAGGGTTAGGGTTAGGGTTAGGGTGAGGGTTAGGGTACGGCTTAGGGTACGGGTTCGGGGAGGGGTTCGGGTAGGGCGTAGGGTATGGGTTAGGGTTAGGGTTAGGGCTAGTGTTAGGGTTAGGGCTCGGTTTAGGGTACGGGTTATGATTAGGGTACGCGTTAGGGTTAGGGTAGGGGTTAGGGTTAGGGTATGCGTTAGGGTTAGGGTAGTTATTAAACCTATCCCACTCTCTAGATACCCCTTAGCACGTAAAGGAATATTATTTTGGTGTCCAGGCATGGAGAAGAGTTTAGACACTAGGAGAAGATAAGGAACACACCCATTATCACGAAATCACATTAGGATTCTCTTTTTAACCTGTTCCTTAAAACACTAGTGCTTAGGAAATCTATTGGAGGCAGAAGCAGTCAAGGGTAGCTTAGTGTTAGGGTTAGGGTTAGGGTGAGGGTTAGGGTACGGCTTAGGGTACGGGTTCGGGGAGGGGTTCGGGTAGGGCGTAGGGTATGGGTTAGGGTTAGGGTTAGGCCTAGTGTTAGGGTTAGGGCTCGGTTTAGGGTACGGGTTAGGATTAGGGTACGCGTTAGGGTTAGGGTAGGGGTTAGGGTTAGGGTATGCGTTAGGGTGAGGGTAGTTATTAAACCTATCCCACTCTCTAGATACCCCTTAGCACGTAAAGGAATATTATTTGGGGGTCCAGCCATGGAGAAGAGTTTAGATACTAGGAGAAGATAAGGAACACACCCATTATCAAGAAATCACATTAGGATTCTCTTTTTAAACTGTTCCTTAAAACACTAGTGCTTAGGAAATCTATTGGAGTCAGAAGCAGTCAAGGGTAGCTTAGGGTTAGGGTTAGGGTTAGGGTGAGGGTTACGGTACGGCTTAGGGTACGGGTTCGGGGAGTGGTTCGTGTAGGGCGTAGGGTATGGGTTAGGGTTAGGGTTAGGGTTAGTGTTAGGGTTAGGGCTCGGTTTAGGGTACGGGTTAGGATTAGGGTACGCGTTAGGGTTAGGGTAGGGGTTAGGGTTAGGGTACGCTTCAGGGTGAGGGTAGTTATTAAACCTATCCCACTCTCTAGATACCCCTTAGCACGTAAAGGAATATTATTTGGGGGTCCAACCATGGAGAAGAGTTTAGACACTTGGAGAAGATAAGGAACACACCCATTATCAAGAAATCACAATATGATTCTCTTTTTAAACTGTTCCTTAAAACACTAGTGCTTAGGAAATCTATTGGAGGCAGAAGCAGTCAAGGGTAGCTTAGGGTTAGGGTTAGGGTTAGGGTGAGGGTTAGGGTACGGCTTAGGGTACGGGTTCGGGGGGGGGTTCGGGTAGGGCGTAGGGTATGGGTTAGGGTTAGGGTTAGGGTTAGTGTTAGGGTTAGGGCTCGGTTGAGGGTACGGGTTAGGATTAGGGTACGCGTTAGGGTTAGGGTAGGGGTTAAGGTTAGGTTACGCGTTAGGGTGAGGGTAGTTATTAAACCTATCCCACTTTCTAGATACCCCTTAGCACGTAAAGGAATATTATTTTGTGGTCCAGCCATGGAGAAGAGTTTAGATACTAGGAGAAGATAAGGAACACACCCATTATCAAGAAATCACAATATGATTCTCTTTTTAACCTGTTCCTTAAAACACTAGTGCTTAGGAAATCTATTGGAGGCAGAAGCAGTCAAGGGTAGCTTAGGGTTATGGTTAGGGTTAGGGTGAGGGTTAGGGTACGGCTTAGGGTACGGGTTCGGGGAGGGGTTCGGGTAGGGCGTAGGGCATGGGTTAGGGTTAGGGTTAGGGTTAGTGTTAGGGTTAGGGCTCGGTTTAGGGTACGGGTTAAGATTAGGGTACGCGTTAGGGTTAGGGTAGGGGTTAGGGTTAGGGTATGCGTTAGGGTGACGGTAGTTATTAAACCTATCCCACTCTCTAGATACCCCTTAGCACGTAAAGGAATATTATTTGGGGGTCCAGCCATGGAGAAGAGGTTAGACACTAGGAGAAGATAAGGAACACACCCATTATCAAGAAATCACATTAGGATTCTCTTTTTAACCTGTTCCTTAAAACACTAGTGCTTAGGAAATCTATTGGAGGCAGAAGCAATCAAGGGTAGCTTAGGGTTAGGGTTAGGGTTAGGGTGAGGGTTAGGGTACGGCTTAGGGTACGGGTTCGGGGAGGGGTTCGGGTAGGGCGTAGGGTATGGGTTAGGGTTAGGGTTAGGGTTAGTGTTAGGGTTAGGGCTCGGTTTAGGGTACGGGTTAGGATTAGGGTACGCGTTAGGGTTAGGGTAGGGGTTAGGGTTAGGGTACGCGTTAGGGTGAGGGTAGTTATTAAACCTATCCCACTCTCTAGATACCCCTTAGCACGTAAAGGAATATTATTTGGGGGTCCAGCCATGGAGAAGAGTTTAGACACGAGGAGAAGATAAGGAACACACCCATTATCAAGAAATCACATTAGGATTCTCTTTTTAACCTGTTCCTTAAAACACTAGTTCTTCGGAAATCTATTGGAGGCAGAAGCAGTCAAGGGTAGCTTAGGGTTAGGGTTAGGGTTAGGGTGAGGGTTAGGGTACGGCTTAGGGTACGGGTTCGGGGAGGGGTTCGGGTAGGGTGTAGGGTATGGGTTAGGGTTAGGGTTAGGGCTAGTGTTAGGGTTAGGGCTCGGTTTAGGGTACGGGTTAGGATTAGGGTACGCGTTAGGGTTAGGGTAGGGGTTAGGGTTAGGGTATGCGTTAGGGTGAGGGTAGTTATTAAACCTATCCCACTCTCTAGATACCCCTTAGCACGTAAAGGAATATTATTTTGGTGTCCAGGCATGGAGAAGAGTTTAGACACTAGGAGAAGATAAGGAACACACCCATTATCACGAAATCACATTAGGATTCTCTTTTTAACCTGTTCCTTAAAACACTAGTGCTTAGGAAATCTATTGGAGGCAGAAGCAGTCAAGGGTAGCTTAGTGTTAGGGTTAGGGTTAGGGTGAGGGTTAGGGTACGGCTTAGGGTACGGGTTCGGGGAGGGGTTCGGGTAGGGCGTAGGGTATGGGTTAGGGTTAGGGTTAGGCCTAGTGTTAGGGTTAGGGCTCGGTTTAGGGTACGGGTTAGGATTAGGGTACGCGTTAGGGTTAGGGTAGGGGTTAGGGTTAGGGTATGCGTTAGGGTGAGGGTAGTTATTAAACCTATCCCACTCTCTAGATACCCCTTAGCACGTAAAGGAATATTATTTGGGGGTCCAGCCATGGAGAAGAGTTTAGATACTAGGAGAAGATAAGGAACACACCCATTATCAAGAAATCACATTAGGATTCTCTTTTTAAACTGTTCCTTAAAACACTAGTGCTTAGGAAATCTATTGGAGTCAGAAGCAGTCAAGGGTAGCTTAGGGTTAGGGTTAGGGTTAGGGTGAGGGTTACGGTACGGCTTAGGGTACGGGTTCGGGGAGGGGTTCGTGTAGGGCGTAGGGTATGGGTTAGGGTTAGGGTTAGGGTTAGTGTTAGGGTTAGGGCACGGTTTAGGGTACGGGTTAGGAT
Source organism: Balaenoptera acutorostrata (assembly GCF_949987535.1). Classification (NCBI taxonomy): domain Eukaryota; kingdom Metazoa; phylum Chordata; class Mammalia; order Artiodactyla; family Balaenopteridae; genus Balaenoptera; species Balaenoptera acutorostrata. Next base: position 154,681 of record NW_026646764.1, on the reverse strand, counting down.
TAGGGTACGCGTTAGGGTTAGGGTAGGGGTTAGGGTTAGGGTACGCTTCAGGGTGAGGGTAGTTATTAAACCTATCCCACTCTCTAGATACCCCTTAGCACGTAAAGGAATATTATTTGGGGGTCCAACCATGGAGAAGAGTTTAGACACTTGGAGAAGATAAGGAACACACCCATTATCAAGAAATCACAATATGATTCTCTTTTTAAACTGTTCCTTAAAACACTAGTGCTTAGGAAATCTATTGGAGGCAGAAGCAGTCAAGGGTAGCTTAGGGTTAGGGTTAGGGTTAGGGTGAGGGTTAGGGTACGGCTTAGGGTACGGGTTCGGGGGGGGGTTCGGGTAGGGCGTAGGGTATGGGTTAGGGTTAGGGTTAGGGTTAGTGTTAGGGTTAGGGCTCGGTTGAGGGTACGGGTTAGGATTAGGGTACGCGTTAGGGTTAGGGTAGGGGTTAAGGTTAGGTTACGCGTTAGGGTGAGGGTAGTTATTAAACCTATCCCACTCTCTAGATACCCCTTAGCACGTAAAGGAATATTATTTTGTGGTCCAGCCATGGAGAAGAGTTTAGATACTAGGAGAAGATAAGGAACACACCCATTATCAAGAAATCACAATATGATTCTCTTTTTAACCTGTTCCTTAAAACACTAGTGCTTAGGAAATCTATTGGAGGCAGAAGCAGTCAAGGGTAGCTTAGGGTTATGGTTAGGGTTAGGGTGAGGGTTAGGGTACGGCTTAGGGTACGGGTTCGGGGAGGGGTTCGGGTAGGGCGTAGGGCATGGGTTAGGGTTAGGGTTAGGGTTAGTGTTAGGGTTAGGGCTCGGTTTAGGTTACGAGTTAGGATTAGGGTACGCGTTCGTGTTAGCGTAGGGGTAGGGTTAGGGTACGCGATAGAGTGAGGTTAGTTATTAAACCTATCCCACTCTCTAGATACCGGGTGCACGTAAAGGAATATTATTTGGGGGTCCAGCCATGGAGAAGAGTTTAGACAGTAGGAGAAGATAAGGAACACACCCATTATCAAGAAATCACATTAGGATTCTCTTTTTAACCTGTTCCTTAAAACACTAGTGCTTAGGAAATCTATTGGAGGCAGAAGCAGTCAAGGGTAGCTTAGGGTTAGGGTGAGGGTTAGGGTGAGGGTTAGGGTACGGCTTAGGGTACGGGTTCAGGGAGGGGTTCGGGTAGTGCGTAGGGTATGGGTTAGGGTTAGGGTTAGGGCTAGTGTTAGGGTTAGGGCTCGGTTTAGGGTACGGGTTAGGATTAGGGTACGCGTTAGGGTTAGGGTAGGGGTTAGGGTTAGGGTACGCATTAGGGTGAGGGTAGTTATTAAACCTATCCCACTCTCTAGATACCCCTTAGCACGTAAAGGAATATTATTTGGGGGTCCAGCCATGGAGAAGAGTTTAGACACTAGGAGAAGATAAGGAACACACCCATTATCAACAAATCACATTAGGATTCTGTTTTTAACCTGTTCCTTAAGACAGTAGTGCGTAGGAAATCTATTGGAGGCAGAAGCAATCAAGGGTAGCTTAGGGTTAGGGTTAGGGTTAGGGTGAGGGTTAGGGTACGGCTTAGGGTACGGGTTCGGAGAGGGGTTCGTGTAGGGCGTAGGGTATGGGTTAGGGTTAGGGTTAGGGTTAGTGTTAGGGTTAGGGCTCGGTTTAGGGTACGGGTTAGGATTAGGGTACGCGTTAGGGTTAGGGTAGGGGTTAGGGTGTGGGTACGCTTCAGGGTGAGGGTAGTTATTAAACCTATCCTACTCTCTAGATACCCCTTAGCACGTAAAGGAATATTATTTGGGGGTCCAACCATGGAGAAGAGTTTAGACACTAGGAGAAGATAAAGAACACACCCATTATCACGAAATCACATTAGGATTCTCTTTTTAACCTGTTCCTTAAAACACTAGTGCTTAGGAAATCTATTGGAGGCAGAAGCAGTCAAGGGTAGCTTAGGGTTAGGGTGAGGGTTACGGTGAGGGTTAGGGTACGGCTTAGGGTACGGGTTCGGGGAGGGGTTCGGGTAGGGCGTAGGGTATGGGTTAGGGTTAGGGTTAGGGCTAGTGTTAGGGTTAGGGCTCGGTTTAGGGTACGGGTTAGGATTAGGGTACGCGTTAGGGTTAGGGTAGGGGTTAGGGTTAGGGTACGCATTAGGGTGAGGGTAGTTATTAAACCTATCCCACTCTCTAGATACCCCTTAGCACGTAAAGGAATATTATTTGGGGGTCCAGCCATGGAGAAGAGTTTAGACACTAGGAGAAGATAAGGAACACACCCATTATCAAGAAATCACATTAGGATTCTCTTTTGAACCTGTTCCTTAAAACACTAGTGCTTAGGAAATCTATTGGAGGCAGAAGCAGTCAAGGGTAGCTTAGGTTTAGGGTTAGGGTTAGGGTGAGGGTTTGGGGACGGCTTAAGGTACGGGTTCGAGGAGGGGTTCGTGTAGGGCGTAGGGTATGGTTCAGGGTTAGGGTTAGGGTTAGTATTAGGGCTGGGCTCGGTTTCGGGTACGGGTTAGGATTAGGGTACGCGTTAGGGTTAGGGTAGGGGTTAGGGTTAGTGTACACGTTAGGTTTAGGGTCGTTATTAAACCTATCCCACTCTCTAGATACCCCTTAGCACGTAAAGGAATATTATTTGGGGGTCCAGCCATGGAGAAGAGTTAAGACACTAGGAGAAGATAAGGAACACACCCATTATCACGAAATCACATTAGGATTCTCTTTTTCACCTGTTCCTTAAAACACTAGTGCTTAGGAAATCTATTGGAGGCAGAAGCAGTCAAGGGTAGCTTAGGGTTAGGGTTAGGGTTTGGGTGAAGGTTAGGGTACGGCTTAGGGTACGGGTTCGGGGAGGGGTTCGGGTACGGCGTAGGGTATGGGTTAGGGTTAGGGTTAGGGTTAGTGTTAGGTTTAGGTCTCGGTTTAGGGTATGGGTTAGGATTAGGGTATGCGTTAGGGATAGGGTAGGGGTTAGGGTTAGGGTACGCGTTAGGGTGAGGGTAGTTATTAAACCTATCCCACTCTCTAGATACCCCTTAGCACGTAAAGGAATATTATTTGGGGGTCCAGCCATGGAGAAGAGTTAAGACACTAGGAGAAGATAAGGAACACACCCATTATCTAGACGTCACAGTAGGATTCTCTTTTGAACCTGTTCCTTAAAACACTAGTGTTTAGGAAATTTATTGGAGGCAGAAGCAGTCAAGGGTAGCTTAGGTTTAGGGTTAGGGTTAGGGTTAGGGTGAGGGTTAGCGTACGGCTTAGGGTACGGGTTCGGTGAGGGGTTCGGGTACGGCATAGGGTATGGGTTAGGGTTAGGGTTATGGTTAGTGTTAGGGTTAGGGCTCGGTTTAGGGTACGGGTTAGGATTAGGGTACGCGTTAGTGTTTGGGTAGGGGTTAGGGTTAGGGTACGCGTTAGGGTTAGGGTCGTTATTAAACCTATCCCACTCTCTAGATACCCCTTAGCACGTAAAGGAATATTATTTGGGGGTCCAGCTATGGAGAAGAGTTTAGACACTAGGATAAGATAAGGAACACACCCATTATCAAGAAATCACATTAGGATTCTCTTTTTAACCTGTTCCTTAAAACACTAGTGTTTAGGAAATCTATTGGAGGCAGAAGCAGTCAAGGGTAGCTTAGGGTTAGGGTTAGGGTTAGTGTGAAGGTTAAGGTACGGCTTAGGGTTCGGGTTCGGGGAGGCGTTATGCTATGGCGTAGGGTATGGGTTAGGGTTAGGGTTAGGGTTAGTGTTAGGGTTAGGGCTCGGTTTAGGGTACGGGTTAGCATTAGGGTACGCGTTAGGGTTAGGGTCGGGGTTAGCGTTACGTTACGCGTTAGGGTGAGGGTAGTTATTAAACCTATCCCACTCTCTAGATACCACTTAGCACGTAAAGGAATATTATTTGGGGGTCCAGCCATGGAGAAGAGTTTAGACACTAGGATAAGATAAGGAACACACCCATTATCAAGAAATCACATTAGGATTCTCTTTTTTACTTGTTCCTTAAAACACTAGTGCTTAGGAAATCTACTGGAGGCAGGAGCCGTCAAGGTTAGCTTAGGGTTAGGGTTAGGGTTAAGTTTAGGGTGAGGGTTACGGTACAGCTTCAGGCCCTCTTCTGGTTCCGGGGGGCAGGCTGAGCCTGTGGTCAATTCTTCTTCCTGATGGGAAAATAGAGTGACCTGTGCCTGTCCCAACACATAGAGCTAGTCTCTCATTGGTTCCCCTTCTTCCCATTCATCTTCAGGACATATTGCAACCTGTACGGAACAGGAGGTTAAAGGTGCTGATGCTCCAAGTAGGGAGGTTGCTAGTAAAGCGGCTGGAATGGCGAACCGGAGCACAAGGAGATGAGAAATGAGGTGCGTTTTAGAAACCTTTCCCGATCACACGGTGTACCATCTTCTGGGTTTCTCATGCATCTTTTCGATGTAGGAAGATGACCTTGTACCTGGAGATTTGTGACCCATGGGATGGGTACCACGCAGTATTACTTTAAAGGGTCTGCGTTGGCTCACCCAACCTCACCAAACCTCTCAGCCCCAAGAGTGTCCCCCCTTATGTCTCATCCAGCTGTGGGTCCAGATATGGTCAATCCAGGTTGCATCACAGCCCCTGAATGTATTGTGTGAGTATTTCTCTCTCTTTCACTGTCTTTGTTTCATGGGTTTTTAAAAGTAATTTATTTTTATAATGGGGTTTAGCTGCTTTTCACTGCTGTGTTTATGCCGCTTTACACCCACTTGACTCACTTACAGAGAGATATCAATACATAGGTTTTAAGATTCTTACTAGTCAGAAATATTCTTGTGCGATGAATAGGGGCTGTTGAGTCCAGTTCACTGAGCAAGGAGTAAGTGTTGTCTATTACATATTGGGTTTATGGAACGGTATGTGAGCTAATTTGAAACCCTTGTTTTATGCATCACCCCACCTCACCTTTCCCGTTAAGCAGCCATAGTGTGTTTTCTAAATGTGTGATTCTCTTCTGTTTTGTAATTCAGTTCAAGTGTAACGGTTTTTACATTCCCTCTATAAGTGATATCTTATGATAAGTGTCTTTTTCTGTGTGACTTATTTCACTTAGAATCGTTGTACCTAAATCCACTCATCATGCTGCTACTAACATTATGACATTGATGTCATGCCTGAGTGATATCTCATTCTACATAAGGACCTCAAATTCTTTATCCATTTTTCGCTTTCCTGGGCTATTTAAGATGTATTGAAGTGGAGGTTCCTGTCAACAGAGCAGCCGTAAACTTTGGGGTGCCTGTGTCTTGCTGATTTTTAGTTTTCCCAATTTATACACCCATGAGTGGAAGTGCCCTATGCTCTCTAAGCTGTGTTTTTTCGATGTTTCAGGACACACCGTACACTTCTCCAGAGTGGCTGTTGGCAATTTACATCCCACCCATCAGCGTAGCAAGGCTCCCATTTCTCCATGGCCTGTCCTGCATTTCTGGTTTTGATACATTTTTCAGCATGGCCCTTTTGACCGATGGGAAGGAAGACTTCTTTGTAGTGCTGATTTGCCTTGCCAGGTTGTTTGGTTGGCCAAAACGGGCGTATGCGTGTTTTCCTGAATATATTCAGGAAAACACGCATACGCTCTTTTTGGCCAAGGGCATCACTGTCGACGTTTTGCCGGTTTTCATGGGCTTTAAAGGCGATTCAAATCTACCTCCTGAAATCTGTTTCCTGCAATTCTGCCTTGCTTTCAAATCCTCTTTGTTGCCTTCCCTCAATTTATTTGTGGACGAGAGTTATCATTTATAACTGCGCAGGTTTTGTGAATTGCAGTGCCCCTGACCTGAATTTTTCAACTCGCTTTTTTGGGAGCTGGCCGCAAAAGTGCAGGATTGCTTCAGGCCCTCTTCTGGTTCCGGGGGCCAGGCTGAGCCTGTGGTTAATTCTTCTTCCTGATGGGAAAATAGAGTGATGTGTGCGTGTCCCAACATATAGAGCTAGTCTCTCATTGGTTCCCCTTCTTCCCATTCATCCTCAGGACAAATTGCAACCTGTACGGAACAGGAGGTTAAAGGTGCTGATTCTCCAAGGAGGGAGGTGGCTAGTAAAGTGGCTGGAATGGCGAACCGGAGCACAAGTAGATGACAAATGAGGTGCGTTTTAGAAACCTTTCCCGATCACACGGTGTACCATCTTCTGGGTTTCTCATGCATGTTTTCGATGTAGGAAGATGCCCTTGTACCGGGAGATTTGGAACCCATGGGATGGGTACCACGCAGTATTACTTTAATAGGTCTGCATTTGCTCACCCAACCTCACCAAACCTCTCAGCCCCAAGAGTGTCCAACCTTATGTCTCATCCAGCTGTGGGTATAGATATGGTCAATACAGGTTGTATCACAGCCCCTGACCGAATTGTGTAAGAATTTCTCTCTCTTTCATTGTCTTTGTTTCATGGGTTTTTTAAAGAAATTTATTTTTATAATGGGGTTTAGCTTCTTTTCACTGCTCTGTTTATGCCGCTTTACACCCACTTGACTCACTTACGGAGAGATATCAATACCTAGGTTTTAAGATTCTTACTTGTCAGATATATTCTTGTGCGGTGAATAGCGGGTGTTGAGTCCAGTTCACTGAGCAAGGAGTAGTTCTTGTCTATTACATATTGGGTTTACGGAACGGTATATGAACTAATTTGAAACCCTTCTTTCATGTATCACACCACCTCACCTTTCCCGTTAAGCAGTCATAGTGTGTCTTCTAAAAGTGTGACTCTGTTCTGTTTTGTAATTCAGTTCAAGTGTGACGGTTTTTACATTCCCTCTATAAGTGATATCTTATGATAAGTGTCTTTTTCTGTGTGACTTATTTCACTTAGAATCGTCGAAACTAAATCCACTCCTCATGCTGCTACTCGCGTTAAGAGATTGATTTCATGGCTGAGTGATATTCCATTTTACATAAGAAGCAAAACTTCTTTATCCATTTTTCTGTTTCCTAGGATATTTAAGGTGTAATGAAGTGGAGGTTCTTGTCAACAGAGCAACTCTTAACTTTGGGTTGCCTGTGTCTTGCTGATTTTTAGATTTCCCAATTTATACGCCCATGCGTGGAAGTGCCCCATTCTCTGTAGCTGTGTTTTTTAGATGTTTTTGGAAACACCATACCCTTCTGCAGAGTCGCCATTGGCAATTTACATCCCGCCCATCAGTGTAACAAGGCTCCCTTTCCTCCTTGTCCTCTCCTGCATTTCTTGTTTTTACACTTGTTTAGGAAGTTCCTTTTGACCGATAGGAAGTGAGACTCCTTTGTAGTGCTGATTTGCATTTCCGGCTTGCTTGGTTGGCCAAAAAGGGCCTATGCGTTTTTTTCTGAATTTATTCAGGAAAAAATGCATACGCCCTTTTTGGCCAAGGGCATCCTTGTCGACGTTTGGCCGCTTTTCATGTGCTTTAGTGGCGATTCGATTCTAACTCCTGAAATTTGTTTCCTGCAATTCTGCCTTGCTTTCCAATCCTTTTCGTTGCCTTCCCTCAATATAGTTTTGGACGATAGTTATAATTTAAAACTCTGCAGGTTTATGAATTGCAGTGCCCCTGAGCTCCATTTTTCAACTCGCTTTTTGGGAGCTTCCCGCAGAGCCGCTGGTTTGCTTCTGGCCCTACTCTGGTTCTCAGTGGCAGGCTAAGCCTTTGCTTAATTCTTCTTCCTGATTGGAAATTAGAGTGACATGTGCCTGTCCGAGCATCTAGGGCTTGGCTCTCCTTGTTTCTCCTCCTTCCCCTTCTTCCTTTGGACAAATTCCAAATTCTGTGCAACTGGATGTTGAAGGTGCTGACATCCTGAAGTGGGGAGGTTTTAAGGAAAATGGCTGGAGGGGTGAATCCAACAACCAGGAAATTAGGAGTTTTGGTTCCTTTTCCAAATTCTTCCTGATCCAACCGTGTTCCATCTTCTGGGTGTCACTAGCATGTTTTAGCTGTAGGAAAGGTCCCGTGTATGTAAGGAGAACACCAGGGATTTTTCCAAATCAGTGTCTCCCCGATCTCCAATCTGGGGAATTTTTAAGCTACTGGTACATGTGTGTTCATTAAGGGACTTGGGCCGTAGGCAGAGTCCGAACTTTAGATGATTGAAGTCTTCAGGTTCAGAAACGCTCACCATCGGCCTCCTTTAGTTTCCATTTTATCTGTAGTTGATAGATGATGTTGATATAGATATCTATTGTTTTTCAGATTATTTCCCCTTAGGGGTCATTAAAAAATATTGAGTATAGTTCCCTGTGCTATACAGTAGTTCCTTGTTGATGATATATTTTATACATAGCAGTGTGTATATGTTAATCCGAAACTGTTAATTTATCCCTCCTCCCACCTTTCCCCTTTGGTAATAAAAAAATATAAGATTTTATACTTCTCAGAAATCTAGGAGCTGAAAGAGAGGTATCATTTTCAATGGAAAATCATTCAAAACAAGGTTGAAACTTCAACCAAGATTATTAGATGTACATCCTTGGAAAGAAATCACTGCATTTCACTACTGTTGACCTGACAAATAAGACAAACCCCTCCACTGAACTTGCTTATAATAAAGTGATGGAAATATCAAATGGAAGTGTTAGAAACATCTTATTTTACACGAGCCTTATACACTGCTCTATGTTAATTACAGTTTGGCTCACACATCTGTTCATTGAAGTTACAATGTTCTCAAATTCTGTTACTGATGCTGCAGAGTGGGCCCCAACAAGGGTGTCCCTGCCCAGTGTCATTGGAGCCAACAGATCGAGACTGACTTTGGTTCAGAAGCAAAGGAAAACTTTATATTTTAATCAGAGAATGGAGAGGTGAGAGTGTGTGCTCCCCTGCGGGTTGTGGGCCGGGCTGCTGTGTAGGGATCCTGTCAGCATCAGCGGGAGGGAGGGGGCGGAACTCTCGAGGGCCGGGTTGGCTGAAGCTCAGGTTCTATGTCGCAGAGTCTGCACAGGGCCCCACGAGCTGAGGTGTCGGCCCAGCCATTTTGCACTAGGAAATCGGGTCTGAAGTGCCGGGTGTGGGACCTCTGCATGTGGAAACCTAGGAGCAAGTGAAATTAGACAAAGTACAAAGGAAAAAATGGTTAGACTTTATTTTATTGCCCAGATTCTATTTTTATCTCCCAGGAATTTTTAATGGGCTTTGCCAGTGACAAAGCCCTCCTCTGCCTTTTGTCCCATTCCTCATTCGTGGGGCGCTGAGGGTGCAGACACCTCTTCTGTAAATGCTTCGTGCTGAGTTGGGTGTCCTCATACCTGGGGGGAGGGGCAGGACTTCTCTCCAGCAGCCTCCAGGTGAGGTTGATTGTCCCCAGGCCTCCTCCCTCACTGCTCGTCTGCCTGAGCACCAGCACTGGAAGTTTCATAGATTCTAATGACCTTTAAGGGTCCAGGAAAGAGATGTTCAGAGACGTTGCGGGGCGGGTGGGCGGTTTTACCCTGCTCCACATTGGTTCGACCCCCTTAGGCTGACGGTTTCTGCCAGCCTAGATGCTCTGACCAGTAGTCTGTGCTTTCTTCAGTTAGGCCACTGAATTAACGTACAAACAGCACCAGGTGTCAGAGCCCTGCTTGCTCAACTCCCAGACACTCCAGGGCTGGTGGTGATCCAGGACCATGACGGCCACTCAGTCAACGGCCTTTTGAAGTAGGAGGAGTACAGCCGGTCTCATTGGCCTCCATCACCGCAGTGTCTGTAGGCTTTTCTATGGTGGCAGCGTTATTTACGGTTCCCCTGCCAAGTTTATTAGCTCCGCTCTGGGTGCAGTAAGTCCTGTAAGCAATAGTCTGCTCTTTTGGGGCACACTCTTGTTGTTTTCTGAGAGAAGCTCCAGGTCAAGTGATGGTCACACGAGTCGTCATGGGGGCCCATTGCCCCCAGTTGTCTCTCCGGAGGTTGGTGTTGGAGGGCCTCCTCACTCGAGGTCATTGTGCCCACGGAGCAATCCCTGCAACTTCAGGGCATGGTGGGTGGTTAGGATCACCAAGTGGCGTCCTTTACCCTTAGGAGGGAGCTGGCCTTGCGGGCTGCTGATTTCCAGGTTTTTAGATACCCCCAGTATCCTGGTCGGATGGGGTGGCTGGTCAATGCCTGGAGGGCATTCTTGCATTGTTCCATTTCAAGTGGTCCCAGTTTTTGCACTAATACTCCAAGGGCGATTTGCCTTGGACCAGGAATGTAAAGGTCAAAGGGTTTAGCTAACTTAGGGAGGTCCAGGGCAAGGGTCTGAATTGACTGCACTTTCCCTTCTTGAAAGGCCGCTTCTGGATTCTATTCAAAAGGATCATCATCTTTTCCTTTCAGTGTTTCATATAGAGGCCCAGCTATTAGACTGTAGTTAGGGATCCAGATGCAGCAAACCCCGGTCTCCCCAGGATCCCCTAAGCTGTCTTCTAGATTCAGGAAGGATGAGGCAGCAAATGGCTTCTTCCCTTTCCTGGGGTGGGCTTCTCCGACCTTCTGTGTGAATGAAACCCAGGAAGGTCACCTTAGTTTGTGATATTTGAGCCTTTTTCTTGGACACCTTCTATCTTTTATTGGCTAGGTAGTTCAGAGGCCTCCTTAGTCGGGCTGGTGATCAGAATGTCATCTGCATATTGAAGGAGGGTTCCCTTCTCCAGAGGTAGATCTTTTAGGTCTTTAGCTAACGTTTCCCAAAAGATGGTGTGGGAATTTTTGAACCCCTGGGGCAGGACGGCCCAGCAGCATTGTTTTTGTTGTATGTTGAGTCCTGCCACTCACAGCCAAAATTTCTTGTGACTCTGGGACTAATGGAATACAGAAGAAGGCATCATTGAAGTCTAATACAGAATACCATGTCCTGCTGGATGGTAGAATGACCAGCAGGGTGTAGGAATTTGGAACTACTAGATGTATATCCTCTGTGGCTTCACTGACTGTCCTGGCGTCCTCTACCAGGTACCCAGCAGCCCACGGGGCTCTTGTGGTCGGGCCCCTCCCAGGATATGGAGCTCACCTGGGCAGGTACCCAGCTGCCCATGGGGCTCTCGGTGTTAGGCCACTCCCAGGATATGGAGCTCACCTGGGCAGGTACCCAGCAGCCCATGGGGCCCTCATGGTCAGGCCCCTCCCAGGTTATGGAGCTCACCTGGGCAGGTACGCAGCAGCCCACAGGGCTCTCGTGGGCAGGCCCCTCCCTGGATATGGAGCTCCCCTGGACAGGTACCCTGGCAGGGCTGGGCACACAGGAACCGTGCACATAGCCCTCATTGCAGAGCACCCCCAGCACAACTGTAGCTCAGAGCTGACACAGAGCACCTCAGAGCAGAGCTTGAACTAACAAACAGCAGCTCCAACAGGTCTGTGACCCTAGGCTTCACTCTGTGCAGCCTCCCTCTGCGTGGTCTTCCAGGGGCTTCCACTGCATCCGGGGCACCAGGCCTCTGTCTGCACCCACCACCCCTCCTCTCCCTGACTCCTGGGTTCCTCTCATTAGCAGAGGGTCTTCTTGAAGTTGTCTCCCACTCATGGACCAGATGAAATGATTAGAAAACAAGCCAGGGCTGCCGCCCCTTATCTATCCTGACTCTCGGGACCCTACACCTGTTCATTGGATCTGGCCGGTGCAGCAAGGCCCATTTTCTGCAACTCTGAGCCCCTGAGGGGAGAGGATTGGCTGACCTTGGCAGCCTGACCCGGCCGGCCAGCCCTTCCCAGGTGTGCCTGGGTTGAGGTCAATATAAACACCCCTCCAGGCAGCAAAAGCCTCTGCAGCTGTGCCTGACGCCATATTCTCTGCCCCGTCAGCAGTCTCGGGGTTGGGATGGTGGGAGGGAGTAGGGCCCGTGGCTCTATGAGTGGCCCGGTGTGACTGGGGCTCTGCTGGACTTCCTGAAGGAGTTGCCCTGCTGCTACCTGCTAAAGAAGAGGATGTGTCACCCATACTTGCTGCTGGAATTTCTCCCCGGGCAGAGGTGAGGAAGGAAAAAAGCAGTGGGGGCCGGGACAGGAGGGGTACCTCAGGCAGGGAAATGGAAAGCTTCCAGACGAGTGCCCGGGGCCAGGACCATCCTGGCTGGCCTGCAGGCACCAAGTCGGCCTGCGTGTCCAAGCCCCTTCCTCTAGCTTTTAAAGTCTTTGCACACATTCAGGTGTTTTACCTGGGAAGGGTGGGAAAAGTTCAGCAGCAACTGGCCTGGGGCTCAGCTCACATTTACTCAGAGACGCCTCCTCACGGTCCCCCAGCTTTGCAATGAGGACGCTCCTTGTGTTGGGGCTGCTGGCTGCATGGGAAATGATTCCCCACCTGTGACCAATTGTTTACCACTGGAGCAAGTGCCCTGATAGGGTTTTCCTCTGTATGACCAGTGGGTTCTGTTTTTTTTTTTTCTTTTTTGGTTCAAGGTAAATTTTATTCCTCTTTTTGTATTTATGGATATAAGCATGGAAATAATTCATTCATATAAATACGTCTATGGGAAGGACAGAACTTTTTTTTCTGTTTTATTTTTTTAAGTATTAATTATTTTTTAATTTTTGAATTTATTTTATTCATTTTTTTATACAGCAGGTTCTTATTGGTTATCTATTTTATACATATAAGTGTATATATGTCAATCCCAGGCTCGCAATTCATCCCACCACCACCACCCTGCCACTTTCCCCCCTTGGTGTCCATACATTTGTTCTCTACATCTGTGTCTCTATTTCTGCCTTGCAAACCGGCTCATCTGTACCATTTTTCTAGGTTCCACATGTATGCGTTAATATACGATATTTGTTTTTCTCTTTCTGACTTACTTCACTCTGTATGACAGTCTCTAGATCTATCCACGTCTCTACAAATGACCCAATTTCATTCCTTTTTATGGCTGAGAAATATTGCATTTTATATATGTAGCACATCTTTTCCGTTCATCTGTCTATGGGCATTTAGGTTGCTTCCATGACCTGGCTATTGTAAATAGTGCTGCAGTGAACATTGTGGTGAATATGTCTTTTTGAATTATGGTTTTCTCTGGGTATATGGCCAGTAGTGGGATTGCTGGGTCACACGGTAATTCTATTTTTAGTTTTTTAAGGAACCTCCATACTGTTCTCCATAGTGACTGTATCAACTTACATTCCCACAAATAGTGTAAGAGGGTTCCCTTTTCTCCACACCCTCTCCAGCATTTGTTGTTTGTAGATTTTCTGATGATGCCCATTCTAACTCGTGTGAGGTGATAACTCATTGTAGTTTTGGTTTATATTTCTCTAATAATTAGTGATGTTGAGCAGCTTTTCATGTGCTTCTTGGTCATCTGTATGTCTTCTTGGGACAAATGTCTATTTACGTCATCTGCCCATTTTTGGATTGGGTTGTTTGTTTTTTTACTGTTGAGCTGCATGAGCTGTTTATATACATTGGAGATTAATCCTTTGTCCATTGATTCGTTTGCAAATATTTTCTCCCATTCTGAGGGTTGTCTTTTCGTCTTGTTTGTAGTTTCCTTTGCTTTGCAAAAGCTTTTAGGTTTCATTTGCTCCCATTTGTTTATTATTGTTTCTTATTCCATTACTCTAGGAGGTGGATCAAAAAAGACCTTGCTGTGATTTATGTCAAAGAGTATTCTTCCTATGTTTTCCTCTAAGAGTTTTATAGTGTCCGGTCTTACATTTTGGTCTCTAATGCATTTTGAGTTTATTTTTTGTGTATGGTGTTAGGGAGTGTTCTAATTTCATTCTTTTACATGTAGCTGTCCATTTTTCCCAGCACCACTTATTGAAGAGACTGTCTTTTCTCCATTGTATATCCTTGCCTCCTTTGTCATAGATTAGTGGGTCATAGGTGTGTAGGTTTATCTCTGGGCTTTCTTTTTTTTTTTTTCTTTTACATCTTTAATGGAGTATAATTGCTTTACAATTGTGTGTTAGTGTCTGCTGTATAAAAAACTGAATCAGCTATGCGTATACATATAACACCATATCCCCTCCCTCTTGCACCTCCCTCTCACTCCCTTATCCCACCCTTTTAGGTGGTCACAAAGCACAGAGCTGGTCTCCCTGTGCTATGTGGCTGCTTCCCAGTAGCTATCAATTTTACATTTGGTACTGTATATATGTCCATACCACTCTCTCACTTTGTCCCAGCTTACCCTTCCCCCTCCCCATGTCCTCAAGTCCTTTCTCTACGTCTGTGTCCTTAATCCTTTCCTGCCCCTAGGTTCTACATAAACTTTTTTTTTTTAGATTCCATATATATGTGTTAGCATACGGTGTTTGTTTTTCTCTTTCTGACTTACTTCACTCTGTAGGACAGACTCTAGATCCATCCACCTCACTAAAAATAACTCAATTTCGTTTCTTTTTATGGCTGAATCATGTTCCATTGTATATATGTGCCACATCTTCTTTATCCATTTATCTGTTGATGGACACTTAGGTTGCTTCCATGTCCTGGCTATTGTAAATAGAGCTACAGTGAACATTGTGGTACATGACTCTTTTTGAATTATGGTTTTCTCAGGGTAAATGTCCAGGAGTGGGTTTGCTGGGTTGTATGGTAGTTCTATTTTTAGTTTTTAAGGAACCTTCATACCGTTCTCCCTAGTGGCTATATCAATTTACATTCCCACCAACAGTGCAAGAGGGTTCCCTTTTCTCCAATTAATGCCTCTCCAGCATTTATTGTTGGTAGATTTTTTTGATGATGGCCATTCTGACTGGTGTGAGGTGATACCTCGCTGTAGTTTTGATTTGCATTTCTCTAATGATTAGTGATGTTCAGCATCTTTCATGTGTTTGTTGGCAACCTGTATATCTTCTTTGGAGAAATGTCTATTTAGGTCTTCTGCCCATTTTTGGATTGGGTTGTTTGGTTTTGTGATATTGAGCTACATGAGCTGCTTTTTGGAGATTAATCCTTTGCCATTTGCTTCATTTGAAAATATTTTCTCCCATTCTGATGGTTGTCTTTTCATCTTGCTTATGTTTTCCTTTGCTGTGCAAAAGAATTTATGTTTCATTAGGTCCCATTTTTTTATTTTTGTTTTTATTTCCATTTCTCTAGGAGGTGGGTCAAAAAGGATCTTGCTGTGATTTATGTCATAGACTGTTCTGCTTATGTTTTCCTCTAAGACTTTTATAGTGGCTGGTCTTATATTTAGGTCTCTAATCCATTTTGAGTTTATTTTTGTGTATGGTGTTAGGGAGTGTTCTAATTTCATTCTTTTACATGTAGCTGTCCAGTTTTCCCAGCACCACTTACTGAAGACACTGTCTTTTCTCCGTTGTATACCCTTGCCTCCTTTGTCATAGATTAGTTAACCATAGGTATGTGGGTTTATCTCTGTGCTTTCTATCCTGTTCTATTGACCTATATTTCTGTTTTTGTGTCAGTACCATATTATCTTGATTACTGTAGCTTTGTAATATAGTCTGAAGTCTGGAAGTCTGATTCCTCCAGCTCTTTTTTTTCCCCCTGAAGACTGCTTTGGCTATCCAAGGTCTTTTGTGTCTCCCTACAAATTTTAAGATTTTTTTTTCTTGTTCTGTAGAAAATGCCAAAGGTATTTTGATCGGGATTGCATTAAATCTGTAGATTGCTTTGGGTAGTATAGTCATTTTCACAATATTGATTCTTCTAATCCAAGAACATGGTATATGTCTCCATCTGTTTATATCATCTTTGATTTCTTTCATCAGTGTCTTATAGTTTTCTGAGTACAGGTCTTTTACTTCCTTAGGTAGGTTTATTCCTAGGTATTTTATTCTTTTTGTTGCAGTGGTAATGGGATTGTTTCCTTAATTTCTCTTTCTGATCTTTCATTGTTAGTGTATAGGAATGCAAGCAATTTCTGTGCATTAATTTTGTATCCTGCAACTTTACCAGATTCATTGATTAGCTCCAGTGGTTTTCTGGTGGCATCTTTAGGATTCTCTATCTATGATATCATGTCATCTGCAAACAGTGACAATTGTACTCCTTCTTTTCCTTTTTGTATTCCTTTTATTTCTTTTTCTTCTCTGATTGCCATGGCTAGGACTTCCAAAACTATGTTGAATAGCAGTGGTGAGAGTGGACATCCTCGTCTTGTTCCTGATCTTAGAGGAAACGCTTGCAGTTTTTCACCATTGAGAATGGTGTTTGCTGCGGGTTTGTCATATATGGCCTTTATTATGTTGAGGTAGTTTCCCTCTATGCCCACACTCTGCAGAGTTTTTATCATAAATGGGTGTTGAATTTTCACAAAATCTTTTCCTTCATCTATTGAGGTGATCATATGGTTTTATTCTACAATTTGTTAATATGGTGTATTCACATTGATTTGTGTATATTGAAGAATCCTTGCATCCCTGGGATACACCCCACTTGATCATGGTGTATGATCCTTTTAATGTGTTGTTCGATTCTGTTTGCTAGTATTTGGTTGAGGATTTTTACATCTATATTCATCAGTGATATTGGTCTATAATTTTCTTTCCTTGTAGTATCTCCATCTGATTTTGGTATCAGGGTGATGGTGGTCTCATAGAATGAGTTTGGGAGTGTTCCTTCCCCTGCAATTGTTTTGAAGAATTTGAGAAGGTTGGGTGTTAGCTCTTCTCTAAATGTTTGATAGAATTCACCTGTGATGCCATCCGGTTCTGGACTTTTGTTTGTTGGAAGATTTTTAATCACAGTTTCAATTTCATTGCTTGTGATAGGTTTGTTCATATTTTCTATTTCTTCCTGGTTCAGTCTTGGAAGGTTATCCCTTTCTAAGAATTTGTCCATTTCTTCCAGGTTGTCCATTTTATTGGCATAGATTTGCTTGTAGTAGTCTCTTAGGATGCTTTGTATTCCTGTGGTGTCTGTTGTAACTTCTCCTTTTTCACTTCTAATTTTGTTGATTTGAGTCCTCTCCCTCTTTTTCTTGAGTCTGGCTAAAGGTTGATCATTATTGCTTATCTTCTCAAAGAACCAGCTTTTAGTTTTATTGATCTTTTCTTTCATTTTCTTTGTTTCTATTTCATTTATTTCTGCTCTGATCTTTAAGATTTCTTTCCTTCTACTAACTTTGGGTTTTGTTCTTCTTTCTCTAGTTCCTCTAGGTGTAAGGTTAGATTGTTTATTTGAGATTTTTCTTGTTTCTTGAGGTAGGCTTGTATTGCTATAAACTTCCCTCTTAGAACTGCTTTTGCTGCATCCCATAGGTTTTGGATCATCGTGTTTTTGTTGTCATTTGTCTCTAGGTAGTTTTTGATTTCCTCTTTGATTTCTTCAGTGATCTCTTGGTTATTTAGTAACGTATTGTTTAGCCTCCATGTGTTTGTGTTTTTTACGGTATTTTTCCGTGTAATTGATTTCTAATCTCATAGCATTGTGGTTGGAACAGCTGCTTGACATGATTTCAGTTTTCTTAAATTTACTGAGGCTTTGTGACCCAAGATGTGATCTATCTTGGAGAATGTTCCGTGTGCAGTTAAGAAGAACGTGTAATCTGCTGTTTTTGGATGGAATGTCCTATAAATATCAATTAACTCTATCTGGTCTATTGTGTCATTTAAAGCTTGTGTTTCCTTATTAATTTTCTGTCTGGCTGATCTCCACTGGTGTAAGTGAGCTGTTAAAGTCCCCCACTATTATTGTGTTACTGTTGATTTCCTCTTTTATAGCTGTTAGCGGTTGCCTTATACATTGAGGTGCTCCTATGTTGGGTACATATATATTTATAATTGTTATATCTTCTTCTTGGATTGATCCCTTGACCATTATGTACTGTCTTTCCTTGTCTCTTGTAACATTCTTTATTTTAAAGTCTATTTTATCTGATATGAGTATTGCTACTCCAGCTTTCTTTTGATTTTCATTTGCATAGAATATATTTTTCCATCGCCTCACTTTCAGTCTGTGTGTGTCCCTAGGTCTGAAATGGGTCTCTTGTAGACAGCATATATATGGGTCTTGTTTTTGTATCCATTCAGCGAGCCTGTGTCTTTTGGTTGGAACATTTAGTGCATTCACGTTTAAGGTAATTATCGATATGTATGTTCCTATTACTATTTTCTTAATTGTTATGGGGTTGTCTTGGTGGGTCCTTTTCTTCTCTTGTGTTTCCCACTTAGAGAAGTTCCTTTAGCATTTGGGGTAGAGCTGGTTTCATGGTGCTGAATTCTCTTAGCTTTTGCTTGTCTGTAAGGCTTTTGATTTCTCCATCAAATCTGAATGAGACCTTTGCAGGGTGGAGTACTCTTGGTTGTAGGTTCTTCCCTTTCATCACTTTAAATTGATCATGCCACTCCCTTCTGGCTTGTAGATTTTCTGCTGAGAAATCAGCTGTTATCCTTATGGGAGTTCCCTTGTATGTTATTTGTCATTTTTCCCTTGCTGCTTTCAATAATTTTTCTTTGTCGTTAATTTTTGTCAATTTGATTACTATGTGTCTTGTCATTTTTCTCCTTCGGTTTATCCTGCCTGGGACTCTCTGTGCTTCTGGACTTGGGTGGCTATTTCTTTTCCCATGCTAGGGAAGTTTTTGACCATAATCTCTTCAAATATATTCTCGGGTCCTTTCTCTCTCTTCTCCTTCTGGGACCCCTATCATGCGAATGTTGTTGTGTTTAATGTTGTCCCAGAGGACTCTTGGGGTGTCTTCATTTATTTTCATTCTTTTTCTTTATTCTGTTCCATGGCAGTGATTTCCACCTTTCTGTCTTCCAGGTCACTTATCCGTTCTTCTGCCACAGTTATTCTGCTACTGATTCCTTCTAGTATATTTTTCATTTCAGTTATTACATTGTTCACCTCTGTTTGTTTGTTCTTTAATTCTTCTAGGTATTTGTTCCTTAATTCTTCTAGGTCTTTGTTAAGCATTTTTTGTGTCTTCTCCATCTTTGCCTCCTTTCTTTTTCCAAGGTCTTGGCTCAACTTCACTATCATTATTCTGAATTCTTTTTCGGGAAGGTTCCCTATCTCCACGTCATTTCGTTTTTTTTTTTTTTCTGGGGTTTTTATCTTGTTCCTTGATCTGGTATAAAGTCCTCTGCCTTTTCATTTTGTCTATCTTTCTGTGAATGTGGTTTTCCTTCCACAGGCTGCAGAATTGTAGTTCTTCTTGCTTCTGCTGTCTGTGCTCTGGTGGATGAGTCTATCTTAGAGGCTTGTGCAAGCTTCCTGATGGGAGGGACTGGTGGTGGGTAGAGCTGGGTGTTGCTTTGGTGGGCAGAGCTTTAATCCGCTTGTCTGTGGATTAAATAAAACTTTAATAAAAAGTTTAATCCGCTTGTCTGCTGATGCATGGGGCTGGGTTCCCTCCCTGTTGGTGGTTTGGCCTGAGGCGACCCAGCACTGGAGCCTACCTTGCTCTTGGTGGGGCTAATGGTGGACTCTGGGAGGGCTCACACTAAGGAGTATTTCCCAGAACTTCTGCTGCCAGTGTCGTTGTCCTCACGGTGAGCCACAGCCACAGCCACCACCTGCCTCTGCAGGAGACCCTCTAAAAGTAGCAGGTAGTTCTGATCATTCTCCTACAGGGTCACTGCTCCTTCCCCTGGGTCCTGATGTGCACACTACTTTGTTTGTGCCCTCCATGAGTGGAGTATCTGAGTGGAGTTGAGACTCTGAGACTCTGCGTGGAGTCGCACAGACTCTGGGTCCTGTGAAGCTTCGATGTTTTGTGGTTCTAGAAATCCTATAGGAGACGGTCCACAGTAGGTGAAGCTAACGTTGTCAGTAGAGGTGTTGAAGCCAAAGATCTGCAGTTCCGACTAGAGGTGCCCATGTACATACAGGACAAAATCATCTCGTGTGAATGTAGTTCAGGCATGTTTAAGATGAATGCAGTCATGTTAATGCCTACCATATTCTATCTTGAGCCTCTCCTCAGGGACCCCCTCCTCAGTTCCTGAGGCTCCTGTAAGTCATGTACAAGGGACTGGAGAGTGGGCTCTGTCCAGTCTGAGCCCTGAGTTACCCTGTGTGTATCTTAGGATGCTTTGTATTTCTGTGGTGTCTGTCTGTTGTAACATCATCTCTTTCATTTCAGATTTATTTGGGCCCTCTCTTTTTAAAAAAACATACTACTGTTGTCTTTTATTCTTTACAGAAGTTTAATAAGTGTTTGATCTACTATCCTTACCCTATGTATACTTTTTGCAGTGAGATTTTTACTTTTCTTTGTTTCCTTGTTACTATCAATAATTAGTGAGACTTCTTTTAAGCTACCTTCAACATTGCTTATAAAGCTGCTTTATTAGTGATGACAGAGCCTTAATGGAAGTCATGTTCTGGTTGTAAATTAGAATGCAATGTGCCAGCAAAAAGCCCCTTAAGTTTATGTCTCACTACTTCTTGTTTTTTTTTAATCTAATTTTTATTTTTTGTCAGAGCAAATTTGATTAAAATGTTTTGTTTCTTCTAGGTGTGCAAGATGTGGTTCTTTTAAACATATACATATATCTATTCTTCTTTGGATCATTTTCCCATGTAGGTTATGACACAATGTTGAGCAGTCTTGTCTTGGTATTACATAGGTCTTTGGTGATTACATATTTCACATGTGTTTCTATATCTATCTTAACCCCAATATCCTAATGTATCCAATCCTCACACCTTTCCATTTGGTGAACCATAAGTTTGTTTAATGAATCTGTGATTGCATTTCTCTGTGGAAATATCTTCATTGGTATGAATTTTTAGCTAAGACCTATAAGTGATATTATAGGATATGTGTCTTTGGCTTTCTGACTTAGTACAATTTGCCTGATTACCTCAAGAATCATACATGGTGCTGCAAATGGCATTGTTTCATTTTTTTCCCTGGCTAATATTCCATCTGTACGTGTACCAGTTCTTCTTTGGCCACGCACCTCTTGATGGACTTTCTGGTTGCCTCCATGTCTTGGCTATTGTAATACTGCTGCAATGCATATTTGCTTGGCTGTGTCTTTCCAGTTCTATCTTATGTTATAGGCCAAGGAGTGGGCTTGCTGTATCATATGGTAGCTCAGTGTGTACGTTTTAAAGGCACCACCATTCAGTTCTCATTAGTGGCTCTTTCCAGGTTACGTCACACTTAAAATTGAGGGTATGCATTTCTCCAAAACACCTTCAATATTTATTGTTTGTAGTTTTCTTGCTGATGGTTATTCTAACAGGTGCGAGCTGATACCTCTCTGTGGTTGAATTTGCATGTGTCCCAAAATCTGTTGAAATTGAGCTTTAAAGCATGCCCTTTCTATTTATCAAACTGTGATTACAGCTTAGTTCTTCAAAGTGTTTTATTAAAGTAAGTGTCACATTTTGAAAATTTTTGGCCATTATCTCCCTCAAGACATTTTGAAGGCAGGTTTCATTTACAGCCCTGAAGTACTTGTTCATATGAAGTGAACATTAGCACAGATTTGAAAGCTGCTTTGGCAGGTAACGGCCGGAGGGCGGCAGCCTTTCCACATTCCCCAATCTGGTAACTAGGGAAGGAGCCTTCAGCCCCAAAAGTGTCCACCCTTATGTCTCATCCAGCTGTGGATCTAGATATGGTCAATCTAGGTTGCATCACAGCCCCTGAATGAATTGTGTGAGAATTTCTCTGTCTTTCAACGTTTTTGTTTCATGGGTATTTAAAAGTAGTTTATTTTTAAAATGGGGTTTAGCTGCTTTTCACTGCTGTGTTTATGCCGCTTTACACCCACTTGACTCACTTACAGAGAGATATCAATACATAGGTTTGAAGATTCTTACTAGTCAGATATAGTCTTGTGCGGTGAATAGGGGGTGTTGAGTCCAGTTCAGTGAGCAAGGAGTAGGTCTTGTCTATTACATATTGGGTTTATGGCACGGTATCTGAGCTAATTTGAAACCCTTGTTTTATGCATCACCCCACCTCACCTTTCCCGTTCAGCAGCTATAGTATGTTTTCTAAACGTGTGATTCTGTTCTGTTTTGTAATTCAGTTCAAGTGTAGCGGTTTTTACATTCCCTCTATAAGTGATATCTTATGATAAGTGTCTTTTTCTGTGTGACTTATTTCACTTAGAATCGTCGGACCTAAATCCACTCATCATGCTGCTACTAGCCTTATGACGTTGATTTCATGGCCGAGTGATATTCCATTGTACATAAGGACCACAACTTCTTTATCCATTTTTCTCTTTCTTACGATATTTAAGGTGTAATAAAGTGGAGGTTCCTGTCTATAGAACAGCCGTAAACTTTGGAGTGCCTGCGTCTTGCTGATTTTTAGATTTCCCAATTTATACGCCCATGAGTGGAAGTGCCCTATGCTCTCTAAGCTGTGTTTTTTAGATGTTTCAGGACACACCGTACACTTCTACAGAGTGGCTGTTGGCAATTTACATCCCGCCCATCAGCATCGCAAGGCTCCCATTTCTCCATGGCCGGTCCTGCATTTCTGGTTTTGACACATTTTTCCGCATGGCCCTTTTGCCCGATGGGAAGCGAGACTTCTTTGGAGCGCTGATTTGCCTTTCCAGATTGCTTGGTTGGCCAAAAAGGGCGTATGCGTTTTTTCCTGAATATATTCAGGAAAAAACGCATAGGCCCTTTTTGGCCAAGGGCATCGTTGTCCACGTTTTGCCGCTTTTCATGGGCTTTCAAGGCGATTGGAATCTACTTCCTGAAATCTGTTTCCTGCAATTCTGCCTTGCTTTCAAATCCTCTTCGTTGCCTTCCCTCAATATATTTGTGGACGAGAGTTATCATTTTTAACTCTGCAGTTTTGTGAATTGCAGTGCCCATGAGCTCCATTTTTCAACTCGCTTTTTTGGGAGCTGTATGCAAAAGTGCAGGATTGCTTCAGGCCCTCTTCTGGTTCTGGGGGGCAGGCTGAGCTTGTGGTTAATTCTTCTTCCTGATGGGAAAATAGAGTGACCTGTGCCTGTCCCAACACCTAGAGCTAGTCTCTCATTGGTTCGCCCTCTTCCCGTTCATCGTCAGGACAAATTGCAACCTGTACGGAACAGTAGGTTCAAGGTGCTGATTCTCCAAGGAGGGAGATGGCTAGTAAAGCGGCTGGAATGGCGAACCCGAGCACAAGGAGATGAGAAATGAGGTGCGTTTTAGAAACCTTTCCCGATCACATGGTGTACCATCTTCTGGGTTTCTCATGCATGTTTTCGATGTAGGAAGATGCCCTTTAACCTAGAGATTTGGGACCCATGGGATGGGTACCATGCAGTATTATTTTAAAGGGCCTGTGTTGGCTCACCCAACCTCACCAAAACTCTCAGCCCCAAGAGTGCCCCCCTTTATGTCTCAATCAGCTGTGGATCTAGATAAGGTCAATCCAGGTTGCATCACAGCCCCTGAACGAATTTTGTAAGAGTTTCTCTCTCTTTCACTGTCTTTGTTTCACGGGTTTTTAAAAGTAATTTATTTTTATAATGGGGTTTAGCTGCTTTTCAGGCTGTGTTTATGCCGCTTTACACCCCCTTGACTCACTTACAGAGAGATATCAATACATAGGTTTGAAGATTCTTACTAGTCAGATATATTCTTGTGCGGTGAATAGGGGGTGTTGAGTCCAGTTCACTGAAAAAGGAATAGGTCTTGTCTCTTACATATTGAGTTTATGGAACGGTATCTGAGCTAATTTGAAACCCTTGTTTTATGCATCACCCCACCTCACCTTTCCCGTTCAGCAGCCATAGTGTGTTTTCTAAACATGTGACTCTGTTCTGTTTTGTAAATCAGTTCAAGTGTAGCGGTTTTTACATTCCCTCTATAAGTGATATCTTATGATAAGTGTCTTTTTCTGTGTGAATTATTTCACTTAGAATCGTCGGACCTAAATCCACTCATCGTGCTGCTACTAGCCTTATGACGTTGATATTATGGCTGAGAGATATTCCATTGTACATGAGGACCACAACTTCTTTATCCATTTTTCTCTTTCCTATGTTATTGAAGGTGTAATGAAGTGGGGGTTCTTGTCAACAGAGCAGCCCTAAACTTTGGGGTGCCTGTGTCTTGCTGATTTTTAGTTTTCCCAATTTATACGCCCATGAGTGGAAGTGCCCTATGCTCTCCAAGCTGTGTTTTTTAGATGTTTCAGGACACACCGTACCCTTCTCCAGAGTGGTTATTGGCAATTTACATCCCGCCCATCAGCATAGCAAGGCTCCCATTTCTCCATGGCCGGTCCTGCATTTCTGGTTTGGACACTTTTTTCCGCATGGCCCTTTTGCCCGCTGGGAAGCGAGACTTCTTTGGAGCGCTGATTGGCCTTTCCAGGTTGCTTGGTTGGTCAAAAAGGGCGTATGAATTTTTTCCTGAATATATTCAGGAAAAAACGCATACGCCCTTTTTGGCCAAGGGCATCATTGTCCACGTATTGCCGCTTTTCATGTGCTTTCAAGGCGATTCGAATCTACCTCCTGAAACCTGTTTCCTGCAATTCTGCCTTGCTTTCAAAGCCTCTTCGTTGCCTTCCCTCAATATATTTGTGCACGAGAGTTATCATTTATAACTCTGCAGGTTTGTGAATTGCAGTACACCTGAGCTCCATTTTTCAAGTCGCTTTTTTGGGTGCTGGCCGCAAAAGTGCAGGATTGCTTCAGGCCCTCTTCTGGTTCTGGGGGGCAGGCTGAGCTTGTGGTTAATTCTTCTTCCTGATGGGAAAATAGAGTGACCTTTGCCTGTCCCAACACATAGAGCTAGTCTCTCATTGTTTCCCCCTCTTCCCGTTCATCCTCAGGACAAATTGCAACCTGTACGGAACAGGAGGTTAAAGGTGCTGATTCACCAAGGAGGGAGATGGCTAGTAAAGCGGGTGGAATGGCGAACCCGAGCACAAGGAGATGAGAAATGAGGTGCGTTTTAGAAACCGTTCCCGATCACACGGTGTACCATCTTCTGGGTTTCTCATGCATGTTTTCGATGTAGGAAGATGCCCTTGAACCTGGAGATTTGGGACCCATGGGATGGGTACCATGCAGTATTACTTTAAAGGGCCTGCGTTGGCTCACCCAGCCTCACCAAACCTCTCAGCCCCAAGAGTGTCCACCCTTATGTCTCAATCAGCTGTGGGTCTAGATATGTTCAATCCAGGTTGCATCACAGCCCCTGAACGAATTTTGTAAAAGTTTCTCTCTCTTTCACTGTCTTTGTTTCACGGGTTTTGAAAAGTAATTTATTTTTATTAAGGGGTTTAGCTGCTTTTCACGGCTGTGTTTATGCCGCTTTCCACCGCCTTGACTCACTTACAGAGAGATATCAATACATAGGTTTGACGATTCTTACTAGTCAGATATATTCTTGTGTGGTGAATAGGGGGTTTTGAGTCCAGTTCACTGAACAAGGAGTAGGTCTTGTCTATTACATATTGGGTTTATGGAACGGTATCTGAGCTAATTTGAAACCCTTGTTTTATGCATCACCCCACCTCACCTTTCCTGTTCAGCAGCCATAGTGTGTTTTCTAAACGTGTGACTCTGTTCTGTTTTGTAATTCAGTTCAAGTGTAGCGGTTTTTACATTCCCTCTCTAAGTGATATCTTAGAATAAGTGTCTTTTTCTGTGTGACTTATTTCACTTAGAATCGTCGTACCTAAATCCACTCATCGTGCTGCTACTAGCCTTATGACGTTGATTTCATGGCTGAGTGATATTCCGTTGTACATGAGGACCACAACTTCTTTATCCATTTTTCTCTTTCCTAGGATATTTAAGGTGTAATGAAGTGGGGGTTCTTGTCAACAGAGCAGCAGTAAACTTTGGGGTGCCTGTGTCTTGCTGATTTTTAGTTTTCCCAATTTATACGCCAATGAGTGGAAGTGCCCTATGCTCTCCAAGCTGTTTTTTAGATGTTTCAGGACACACCGTACACTTCTCCAGAGTGGCTGTTGGCAATTTACATCCCGCCCATCAGCGTAGCAAGGCTCCCATTTCTCCATGGCCGTTCCTGCGTTTCTGGTTTGGACACTTTTTTCCGCATGGCCCTTTTGCCTGCTGGGAAGCGAGACTTCTTTGGAGCGCTGATTTGCCTTTCCAGGTTGCTTGGTTGTCCAAAAAGGGCGTATGCGTTTTTTCCTGAATATATTCAGGAAAAAAAGCATACGCCTTTCTTGGCCAAGGACATCATTGTCCACGTTTTGCCGGTTTTCATGTGCTTTCAAGGCGATTCGAATCTACCTCCTGAAATCTGTTTCCTGCAATTCTGCCTTGCTTTCAAATCCTCTTCGTTGACTTCCCTCAATATATTTGTGGACGAGAGTTATCATTTATAACTCTGCAGGTTTGTGAATTGCAGTGCCCCTGAGCTCCATTTTTCAACTCGCTTTTTTGGGAGCTGGCTGCAAAACTGCAGGATTGCTTCAGGCCGTCTTCTGGTTCTGGGGGGCAGGCTGAGCTTGTGGTTAATTCTTCTTCCTGATGGGAAAATAGAGTGACCTGTGCCTGTCCCAACACCTAGAGCTAGACTCTCATGGGTTCGCCCTCTTTCCGTTCATTCTCAGGACAAATTACAACCTGTATGGAACAGGAGGTTAAAGGTGCTGATTCTCCAAGGAGGGAGATGGCTAGTAAAGCAGCTGGAATGGCAAACCCGAGAACAAGGAGATGAGAAATGAGGTGCGTTTTAGAAACCTTTCCCGATCACACGGTGTACCATCTTCTGGGCTTCTCATGCATGTTTTCGATGTAGGAAGATGCCCTTGAACCTGGAGAATTGGGACCCATAGGTTGGGTACCATGCAGTATTACTTTAAAGGGCCTGCGTTGGCTCACCCAGCCTCATCAAACCTCTCAGCCCCAAGAGTGTCCACCCTTATGTCTCAATCAGCTGTGGGTCTAGATATGGTCAATCCAGGTTGCATCACAGCCCCTGAACGAATTTTGTAAAAGTTTCTCTCTCTTTCACTGTCTTTGTTTCACGGGTTTGAAAAGTAATTTATTTTTATAATGGGGTTTAGCTGCTTTTCACGGCTGTGTTTATGCCGCTTTCCACCCCCTTGACTCACTTACAGAGAGATATCAATACATAGGTTTGAAGATTCTTACTAGTCAGATATATTCTTGTGTGGTGAATAGGGGGTTTTGAGTCCAGTTCACTGAACAAGGAGTAGGTCTTGTCTATTACATATTGGGTTTATGGAACGGTATCTGAGCTAATTTGAAACCCTTGTTTTATGCATCACCCCACCTCACCTTTCCTGTTCAGCAGCCATAGTGTGTTTTCTAAACGTGTGACTCTGTTCTGTTTTGTAATTCAGTTCAAGTGTAGCGGTTTTTACATTCCGCCTCTAAGTGATATCTTAGGATAAGTGTCTTTTTCTGTGTGACTTATTTCACTTAGAATCGTCGGACCTAAATCCACTCATCGTGCTGCTAGTAGCCTTATGACGTGGATTTCATGGCTGAGGGATATTCCATTGTACATGAGGACCACAACTTCTTTATCCACTTTTCTCTTTCCTAGGATATTTAAGGTGTAATGAAGTGGGGGTTCTTGTCAACAGAGCAGCCCTAAACTTTGGGGTGCCTGTGTCTTGCTGATTTTTAGTTTTCCCAATTTATACGCCCATGAGTGGAAGTGCCCTATGCTCTCCTAGCTGTGTTTTTTAGATGTTTCAGGACACACCGTACACTACTCCAGAGTGGCTGTTGGCAATTTACATCCCGCCCATCAGCGTAGCAAGGCTCCCATTTCTCCATGGCCGGTCCTGCATTTCTGGTTTGGACACTTTTTTCCGCATGGCCCTTTTGCCCGCTGGGAAGCGAGACTTCTTTGGAGCGCTGATTTGCCTTTCCAGGTTGCTTGGTTGGCCAAAAAGGGCGTATGCGTTTTTTCCTGAATATATTCAGGAAAAAACGCATACGCGCTTTTTGGCCAAGGGCATCATTGTCCACGTTTTGCCGCTTTTCATGTGCTTTCAAGGCGATTTGAATCTACCTCCTGAAACCTGTTTCCTGCAATTCTGCCTTGCTTTCAAAGCCTCTTCGTTGCCTTCCCTCAGTATATTTGTGCACGTGAGTTATCATTTATAACTCTGCAGGTTTGTGAATTGCAGTGCCCCTGAGCTCCAATTTTCCAGTCGCTTTTTTGGGAGCTGGCCGCAAAAGTGCAGGATTGCTTCAGGCCCTCTTCTGGTTCTGGGGGGCAGGCTGAGCTTGTGGTTAATTCTTCTTCCTGATGGGAAAATAGAGTGACCTGTGCCTGTCCCAAGCCCTAGGGCTAGTCTCTCTTTGGTTCCCCCTCTTCCCGTTCATCCTCAGGACAAATTGCAACCTGTACGGAACAGAAGGTTAAAGGTGCTGATTCTCAAAGGAGGGAGATGTCTAGTAAAGCGGCTGGAATGGCGAACCCGAGCACAAGGAGATGAGAAATGAGGTGCGTTTTAGAAACCTTTTCCGATCACACGGTGTACCATCTTCTGGGTTTCTCATGCATGTTTTCGACGTAGGAAGATGCCCTTGAACCTGGAGATTTGGGACCCATGGGATGGGTACCATGCAGTATTACTTGAAAGGGTCTGCGTTGGCTCACCCAACCTCACCGAACCTCTCAGCCCCAAGAGTGTCCACCCTTATGTCTCAATCAGCTGTGGGTCTAGATATGGTCAATCCAGGTTGCATCACAGCCCCTGAACGAATTTTGTAAGAATTTCTCTCTCTTTCACTGTCTTTGTTTCACGGGTTTTGAAAAGTAATTTATTTTTATTAAGGGGTTTAGCTGCTTTTCACGGCTGTGTTTATGCCGCTGTACACACCCTTGACTCACTTACAGAGAGATATCAATACATAGGTTTGAAGATTCTTACTAGTCAGATATATTCTTGTGCGGTGAATAGGGGGTGTTGAGTCCAGTTCACTGAAAAAGGAATAGGTCTTGTCTCTTACATATTGGGTTTATGGAACGGTGTCTGAGCTAATTTGAAACCCTTGTTTTATGCATCACCCCACCTCACCTTTCCCGTTCAGCAGCCATAGTGTGTTTTCTAAACGTGTGACTCTGTTCTGTTTTGTAATTCAGTTCAAGTGTAGCGGTTTTTACATTCCCTCTAGAAGTGATATCTTATGATAAGTGTCTTTTTCTGTGTGACTTATTTCACTTAGTATCGTCGTACCTAAATCCACTCATCGTGCTGCTACTAGCCTTATGACGTTGATTTCATGGCTGAGTGATATTCCGTTGTACATGAGGACCACAACTTCTTTATCCATTTTTCTCTTTCCTAGGATATTTAAGGTGTAATGAAGTGGGGGTTCTTGTCAACAGAGCAGCCCTAAACTTTGGGGTGCCTGTGTCTTGCTGATTTTTAGTTTCCCTATTTATACGCCCATGAGTGGAAGTGCCCTATGCTCTCCAAGCTGTGTTTTTTAGATGTTTCAGGACCCACCGTACACTTCTCCAGAGTGGCTGTTGCCAATTTACATCCCGCCCATCAGCGTAGCAAGGCTCCCATTTCTCCATGGCCGGTCCTGCATTTCTGGTTTGGACACTTTTTTCCGCATGGCCCTTTTGCCCGCTGGGAAGTGAGACTTCTTTGGAGCGCTGATTTGCCTTTCCAGGTTGCTTGGTTGGCCAAAAAGGGCGTATGCGTGTTTTCCTGAATATATTCAGGAAAACACGCATATGCCCTTTTTGGCCAAGGGCATCATTGTCCACGTTTTGCCGCTTTTCATGTGCTTTCAAGGCGATTCGAATCTACCTCCTGAAATCTGTTTCCTGCAATTCTGCCTTGCTTTCAAATCCTCTTCGTTGCCTTCCCTCAATATATTTGTGGACGAGAGTTATCATTTATAACTCTGCAGGTTTGTGAATTGCAGTGCCCCTGAGCTCCATTTTTCCAGTCGCTTTTTTGGGAGCTGGCCGCAAAAGTGCAGGATGGCTTCAGGCCCTCTTCTGGTTCTGGGGGGCAGGCTGAGCTTGTGGTTAATTCTTCTTCCTGATGGGAAAATAGAGTGACCTGTGCCTGTCCCAACCCCTAGAGGTAGTCGCTCATTGGTTCCCCCTCTTCCCGTTCATCCTCAGGACAAATTGCAACCTGTACGGAACAGGAGGTTAAAGGTGCTGATTCTCCGAGGAGGGAGATGGCTAGTAAAGAGGCTGGAATGGCGAACCCGAGCACAGGAGATGAGAAATGAGGTGCGTTTTAGAAACCTTTCCCGATCACACGGTGTACCATCTTCTGAGTTTCTCTTGCATGTTTTCGACGTAGGAAGATGCCCTTGAACCTGGAGATTTGGGACCCATGGGATGGTACCATGCAGTATTATTTTAAAGGATCTGCGTTGGCTCACCCATCCTCATCAAACCTCTCAGCCCCAAGAGTGTCCACCCTATGTCTCAATCAGCTGTGGGTCTAGATATGGTCAATCCAGGTTGCATCGCAGCCACTGAATGTATTTTGTAAGAATTTCTCTCTCTTTCACTGTCTTTGTTTCACGGGTTTTGAAAAGTAATTTATTTTTATAATGGGGTTTAGCTGCTTTTCTCGGCTGTGTTTATGCCGCTTTACACCCCCTTGACTCACTTACAGAGAGATATCAATACATAGGTTTGAAGATTCTTACTAGTCAGATATATTCTTGTGTGGTGAATAGGGGGTGTTGAGTCCAGTTCACTGAAAAAGGAATAGGTCTTGTCTCTTACATATTGGGTTTATGGAACGGTATCTGAGCTAATTTGAAACCCTTGTTTTATGCATCACCCCACCTCACCTTTCCTGTTCAGCAGCCATAGTGTGTTTCCTAAACGTGTGACTCTGTTCTGTTTTGCAATTCAGTTCAAGTGTAGCGGTTTTTACATTCCCTCTAGAAGTGATATCTTAGGATAAGTGTCTTCTTCTGTGTGACTTATTTCACTTAGAATCATCGTACCTAAATCCACTCATCGTGCTGCTACTAGCCTTATGACGTTGATTTCATGGCTGAGTGATATTCCATTGTACATGAGGACCACAACTTCTTTATCCACTTTTCTCTTTCCTAGGATATTTAAGGTGTAATGAAGTGGGGGTTCTTGTCAACAGAGCAGCCCTAAACTTTGGGGTGCCTGTGTCTTGCTGATTTTTAGTTTTCCCAATTTATACGCCCATGAGTGGAAGTGCCCTATGCTCTCCTAGCTGTGTTTTTTAGATGTTTCAGGACACACCGTACACTACTCCAGAGTGGCTGTTGGCAATTTACATCCCGCCCATCAGCGTAGCAAGGCTCCCATTTCTCCATGGCCGGTCCTGCATTTCTGGTTTGGACACTTTTTTCCCCATGGCCCTTTTGCCCGCTGGGAAGCGAGACTTCTTTGGAGCGCTGATTTGCCTTTCCAGGTTGCTTGGTTGGCCAAAAAGGGCGTATGCGTTTTTTCCTGAATATATTCAGGAAAAAACGCATACGCGCTTTTTGGCCAAGGGCATCATTGTCCACGTTTTGCCGCTTTTCATGTGCTTTCAAGGCGATTTGAATCTACCTCCTGAAACCTGTTTCCTGCAATTCTGCCTTGCTTTCAAATCCTCTTCGTTGCCTTCCCTCAATATATTTGTGGACGAGAGTTATCATTTATAACTCTGCAGGTTTGTGAATTGCAGTGCCCCTGAGCTCCATTTTTCAAGTGGCTTTTATGGGAGCTGGCCGCAAAAGCGCAGGATTGCTTCAGGCCCTCTTCTGGTTCTGGGGGGCAGGCTGAGCTTGTGGTTAATTCTTCTTCCTGATGGGAAAATAGAGTGACCTGTGCCTGTCCCAAGCCCTAGGGCTAGTCTCTCTTTGGTTCCCCCTCTTCCCGTTCATCCTCAGGACAAATTGCAACCTGTACGGAACAGAAGGTTAAAGGTGCTGATTCTCCAAGGAGGGAGATGTCTAGTAAAGCGGCTGGAATGGCGAACCCGAGCACAAGGAGATGAGAAATGAGGTGCGTTTTAGAAACCTTTTCCGATCACACGGTGTACCATCTTCTGGGTTTCTCATGCATGTTTTCGACGTAGGAAGATGCCCTTGAACCTGGAGATTTGGGACCCATGGGATGGGTACCATGCAGTATTACTTTAAAGGGTCTGCGTTGGCTCACGCAACCTCACCAAACCTCTCAGCCCCAAGAGTGTCCACCCTTATGTCTCAATCAGCTGTGGGTCTAGATATGGTCAATCCAGGTTGCATCACAGCCCCTGAACGAATTTTGTAAGAATTTCTCTCTCTTTCACTGTCTTTGTTTCACGGGTTTGAAAAGTAATTTATTTTTATAATGGGGTTTAGCTGCTTTTCACGGCTGTGTTTATGCCGCTTTACACCCCCTTGACTCACTTACAGAGAGATATCAATACATAGGTTTGAAGATTCTTACTAGTCAGATATATTCTTGTGCGGTGAATAGGGGGTGTTGAGTCCAGTTCACTGAAAAAGGAATAGCTCTTGTCTCTTAAATATTGGGTTTATGGAACGGTATCTGAGCTAATTTGAAAACCTTGTTTTATTCATCACCCTACCTCACCTTGCCCGTTCAGCAGCCATAGTGTGTTTCCTAAACGTGTGACTCTTTTCTGTTTTGTAATTCAGTTCAAGTGTAGCGGTGTTTACATTCCCTCTATAAGTGATATCTTATGATAAGTGTCTTTTTCTGTGTGACTTATTTCACTTAGAATCGTCGTACCTAAATCCACTCATCGTGCTGCTACTAGCCTTATGACGTTGATTTCATGGCTGAGTGATATTCCATTGTACATGAGGACCACAACTTCTTTATCTACTTTTCTTTTTCCTAGGATATTTAAGGTGTAATGAAGTGGGGGTTCTTGTCAACAGAACAGCCCTAAACTTTGGTTGCCTGTGTCTTGCTGATTTTAGTTTTTGCAATTTATACGCCCATGAGTGGAAGTGCCCTATGCTCTCCAAGCTGTGTTTTTTAGATGTTTCAGAACACACCGTACACTTCTCCAGAGTGGCTGTTGGCAATTTACATCCCGCCCATCAGCGTAGAAAGGCTCCCATTTCTCCATGGCCGGTCCTGCATTTCTGGTTTGGACAGTTTTTTCCACATGGCCCTTTTGCCCGCTGGGAAGGAGACTTCTTTGGAGCGCTGATTTGCCTTTCCAGGTTGCTTGGTTGGCCAAAAAGGGCGTATGCGATTTTTCCTGAATATATTCAGGAAAAAACGCATACGCCCTTTTTGGCCAAGGGCATCATTGTCCACGTTTTGCTGCTTTTCATGTGCTTTCAAGGCGATTCGAATCTACCTCCTGAAATCTGTTTCCTGCAATTCTGCCTTGATTTCAAATCCTCTTCGTTGCCTTCCCTCAATATATTTGTGGACGAGAGTTAACATTTTTAACTCTGCAGGTTTGTGAATTGCAGTGCCCCTGAGCTCCATTTTTCCAGTCCTTTTTTGGGAGCTGGCCGAAAAAGTGCAGGATTGCTTTAGGCCCTCTTCTGGTTCTGCGGGGCAGGCTGAGCTTGTGGTTAATTCTTCTTCCTGATGGGAAAATAGAGTGACCTGTGCCTGTCCCAACCCCTAGAGCTAGTCTCTCATTGGTTCCCCCTCTTCCCGTTCATCCTCAGGACAAATTGCAACCTGTATGGAAAAGGAGGTTAAAGGTGCTGATTCTCCAAGGAGGGAGATGGCTAGTAAAGCGGCTGGAAATGCGAACCCGAGCACAATGAGATGAGAAATGAGGTACCTTTTAGAAACCTTTTCCGATCACACGGTGTACCATCTTCTGGGTTTCTCATGCATGTTTTCGACGTAGGAAGATGCCCTTGAACCTGGAGATTTGGGACCCATGGGATGGGTTCCATGCAGTATTACTTTAAAGGGTCTGCGTTGGCTCACGCAACCTCACCAAACCTCTTATGCCCAAGAGTGTCCACCCTTATGTCTCAATCAGCTGTGGGACTAGATATGGTCAATCCAGGTTGCATCACAGCCCCTGAACGAATTTTGTAAGAATTTCTCTCTCTTTTACTGTCTTTGTTTCACGGGTTTTGAAAAGGAATTTACTTTTATAATGGGGTTTAGCTGCTTTTCACGGCTGTGTTTTTGCCGCTTTACACCCCCTTGACTCACTTACAGAGAGATATCAATACATAGGTTTGAAGATTCTTACTAGTCAGATATATTCTTGTGCGGTGAATAGGGGGTGTTGAGTCCAGTTCACTGAGCAAGGAGTAGGTCTTTTCTACTACATATTGGGTTTATGGAACGGTATCTGAGCTAATTTGAAACCCTTGTTTTATGCATCACCCCACCTCACCTTTCCCGTTCAGCAGCCATAGTGAGTTTTCTGAACGTGTGACTCTGTTCTGTTTTGTAATTCAGTTCAAGTGTAGTGGTTTTTACATTCCCCCTATAAGTGATATCTTATGATAAGTGTCTTTTTCTGTGTGACTTATTTCACTTAGAATCGTCGTACCTAAATCCACTCATCGTGCTGCTACTAGCCTTATGACGTTGATTTCATAGCTGAGTGATATTCCATTGTACATGAGGACCCCAAATTCTTTATCCATTTTTCTCTTTCCTAGGATATTTAAGGTGTAATGAAGTGGGGGTTCTTGTCCACAGAGCAGCCCTAAACTTTGGGGTGCCTGTGTCTTGCTGATTTTTAGTTTCCCAATTTATACGCCCATGAGGGGAAGTGCCCTATGCTCTCCTAGCTGTGTTTTTTAGATGTTTCAGGACACACCGTACACTTCTCCAGAGTGGCTGTTGGCAATTTACATCCCGCCCATCAGCGTAGCAAGGCTCCCATTTCTCCATGGCCGGTCCTGCATTTCTGGTTTGGACACTTTTTTCCGCATGGCCCTTTTGCCCGCTGGGAAGCGAGACTTCTTTGGAGCGCTGATTTGCCTTTCCAGGTTGCTTGGTTGGCCAAAAAGGGCGTATGCGTTTTTTCCTGAATATATTCAGGAAAAAACGCATACGCCCTTTTTGGCCAAGGACATCATTGTCCACGTTTTGCCGCTTTTCATGTGCTTTCAAGGCGATTCGAATCTACCTCCTGAAATCTGTTTCCTGCAATTCTGCCTTGCTTTCAAAGCCTCTTCGTTGCCTTCCCTCAATATATTTGTGCACGAGACTTATCATTTATAACTCTGCAGGTTTGTGAATTGCAGTGCCCCTGAGCTCCATTTTTCCAGTCGCTTTTTTGGGAGCTGGCCGCAAAAGTGCAGGATTGCTTCAGGCCCTCTTCTGGTTCTGGGGGGCAGGCTGAGCTTGTGGTTAATTCTTCTTCCTGATGGGAAAATAGAGTGACCTGTGCCTGTCCCAAACCCTAGAGCTAGTCTCTCATTGGTTCCCGCTCTTCCCGTTCATCCTCAGGAGAAATTGCAACCTGTACGGAACAGGACGTTAAAGATGCTGATTCTCCAAGGATGGAGATGGCTAGTAAAGCGGCTGGAATGGAGAACCCGAGCACAAGGAGATGAGAAATGAGGTGCATTTTAGAAACCTTTCCCGATCACACGGTGTACCATCTTCTGGGTTTCTCATGCATGTTTTCGATGTAGGAAGATGACCTTGAACCTGGAGATTTGGGACCTATGGGATGGGTACCATGCAGTATTACTTTAAAGTGTCTGCGTTGGCTCATTCAACCTCACCAAACCTCTCAGCCCCAAGAGTGTCCACCCTTATGTCTCAATCAGCTGTGGGACTAGATATGGTCAATGCAGGTTGCATCACAGCCCCTGAACGAATTTTGTAAGAATTTCTCTCTCTTTTGCTGTCTTTGTTTCACGGGTTTTGAAAAGTAATTTACTTTTATAATGGGGTTTAGCTGTTTTTCACGGCTGTGTTTTTGCCGCTTTACACCCCCTTGACTCACTTACAGAGAGATATCAATACATAGGTTTGAAGATTCTTACTAGTCAGATATATTCTTGTGCGGTGAATAGGGGGTGTTGAGTCCAGTTCACTGAGCAAGGAGTAGGTCTTGTCTACTACATATTGGGTTTATGGAACGGTATCTGAGCTAATTTGAAACCCTTGTTTTATGCATCACCCCACCTCACCTTTCCCGTTCAGCAGCCATAGTGTGTTTTCTGAACGTGTGACTCTGTTCTGTTTTGTTATTCAGTTCAAGTGTAGTGGTTTTTACATTCCCCCTATAAGTGATATCTTATGATAAGTGTCTTTTTCTGTGTGACTTATTTCACTTAGAAGCGTCGTACCTAAATCCACTCATCGTGCTGCTACTAGCCTTATGACGTTGATTTCATGGCTGAGTGATATTCCATTGTACATGAGGACCACAACTTCTTTATCTACTTTTCTCTTTCCTAGGATATTTAAGGTGTAATGAAGTGGGGGTTCTTGTCAACAGAACAGCCCTAAACTTTGGTTGCCTGTGTCTTGCTGATTTTAGTTTTTGCAATTTGTACGCCCATGAGTGGAAGTGCCCTATGCTCTCCAAGCTGTGTTTTTTAGATGTTTCAGGACACACCGTACACTTCTCCAGAGTGGCTGTTGGTAATTTACATCCCGCCCATCAGCGTAGCAAGGCTCCCATTTCTCCATGGCCGGTCCTGCATTTCTGGTTTGGACACTTTTTTCCACATGGCCCTTTTGCCCGCTGGGAAGCGAGACTTCTTTGGAGCGCTGATTTGCCTTTCCAGGTTGCTTGGTTGGCCAAAAAGGGTGTATGCGATTTTTCCTGAATATATTCAGGAAAAAACGCATACGCCCTTTTTGGCCAAGGGCATCATTGTCCACGTTTTGCCGCTTTTCATGGGCTTTCAAGGCGATTCGAATCTACCTCCTGAAATCTGTTTCCTGCAATTCTGCCTTGCTTTCAAATCCTCTTCGTTGCCTTCCCTCAATATATTTATGGACGAGAGTTATCATTTATAACTCTGCAGGTTTGTGAATTGCAGTGCCCCTGAGCTCCATTTTTCCAGTCCTTTTTTGGGAGCTGGCCGAAAAAGTGCAGGATTGCTTTAGGCCCTGTTCTGTTTCTGGGGGGCAGGCTGAGCTTGTGGTTAATTCTTCTTCCTGATGGGAAAATAGAGTGACCTGTGCCTGTCCCAACCCCTAGAGCTAGTCTCTCATTGGTTCCCCCTCTTCCCGTTCATCCTCAGGACAAATTGCAACCTTTATGGAACAGGAGGTTAAAGGTGCTGATTCTCCAAGGAGGGAGATGGCTAGTAAAGCGGCTGGAATGGCGAACCCGAGCACAAGGAGATGAGAAATGAGGTACGTTTTAGAAACCTTTCCCGATCACACGGTGTACCATCTTCTGGGTTTCTCATGCATGTTTTCGACGTAGGAAGATGCCCTTGAACCTGGAGATTTGGGACCCATGGGATGGGTACCATGCAGTATTACTTTAAAGGGTATGCGTTGGCTCACGCAACCTCACCAAAACTCTTAGCCCCAAGAGTGTCCACCCTTATATCTCAACCAGCTGTGGGTCTAGATATGGTCAATCCAGGTTGCATCACAGCCCCTGAACGAATTTTGGAAGAATTTCTCTCTCTTTCACTGTCTTTGTTTCACGGGTTTTGGAAAGTAATTTATTTTTATAATGGGGTTTAGCTGCTTTTCACGGCTGTGTTTATGCCGCTTTACACCCCCTTGACTCACTTACAGAGAGATATCAATACATAGGTTTGAAGATTCTTACTAGTCAGATATATTCTTGTGCGGTGAATAGGGGGTGTTGAGTCCAGTTCACTGAGCAAGGAGTAGGTCTTGTCTACTACATATTGGGTTTATGGAACGGTATCTGAGCTAATTTGAAACCCTTGTTTTATGCATCACCCCACCTCACCTTTCCCGTTCAGCAGCCATAGTGTGTTTTCTAAACGTGTGACTCTGTTCTGTTTTGTAATTCAGTTCAAGTGTAGCGGTTTTTACATTCGCTCTATAAGTGATATCTTATGATAAGTGTCTTTTTCTGTGTGACTTATTTCACTTAGAATCGTCGTACCTAAATCCACTCATCGTGCTGCTACTAGCCTTATGACGTGGATTTCATGGCTGAGTGATATTCCTTTGTACATGAGGACCACAACTTCTTTATCTACTTTTCTCTTTCGTAGGATATTTAAGGTGTAATGAAGTGGGGGTTCTTGTCAACAGAGCAGCCCTAAACTTTGGGGTGCCTCTGTCTTGCTGATTTTTATTTTCCCAATTTATAGGCCCATGAGTGGAAGTGCCCTATGCTCTCCAAGCTGTGTTTTTTAGATGTTTCAGGACACACCGTACACTTCTCCAGAGTGGCTGTTGGCAATTTACATCCCGCCCATCAGCGTAGCAAGGCTCCCATTTCTCCATGGCCGGTCCTGCATTTCTGTTTTGGACACATTTTTCCGCATGGCCCTTTTGCCCGCTGGGAAGCGAGACTTCTTTGGAGCGCTGATTTGCCTTTCCAAGTTGCTTGGTTGGCCAAAAAGGGCGTATGCGTTTTTTCCTGAATATATTCAGGAAAAAACGCATACGCCCTTTTTGGCCAAGGGCATCATTGTCCACGTTTTGCCGCTTTTCATGTGCTTTCAAGGCGAATCGACTCTACCTCCTGAAATCTGTTTCCTGCAATTCTGCCTTGCTTTCAAAGCCTCTTCGTTGCCTTCCCTCAATATATTTGTGGACGAGAGTTATCATTTATAACTCTGCAGGTTTGTGAATTGCAGTGCCCCTGAGCTCCATTTTTCAAGTCGCTTTTATGGGAGCTGGCCGCAAAAGCACAGGATTGCTTCAGGCCCTCTTCTGGTTCTGGGGGGCAGGCTGAGCTTGTGGTTAATTCTTCTTCCTCATGGGAAAATAGAGTGACCTGTGCCTGTCCCAACCCCTAGAGCTAGTCTCTCATTGGTTCCCCCTCTTCCCGTTCATCCTCAGGACAAATTGCAACCTGTACGGAACAGGAGGTTAAAGGTGCTGATTCTCCAAGGAGGGAGATGGCTAGTAAAGCGGCTGGAATGGCCAACCCGAGCAAAAGGAGATGAGGAATGAGGTTCGTTTTAGAAACCTTTCCTGATCACACGGTGTACCATCTTCTGGGTTTCTCATGCATGTTTTCGACGTAGGAAGATGCCCTTCAACCTGGAGATTTGGGACCCATGGGATGGGTACCATGCAGTATTACTTTAAAGGGACTGCGTTGGCTATGCAACCTCACCAAACCTCTGAGCCCCAAGAGTGTCCACCCTTATGTCTCAATCAGCTGTGTGTCTAGATATGGTCAATCCAGTTTGCATCACAGCCCCTGAACGAATTTTGCAAGAATTTCTCTCTCTTTCACTGTCTTTGTTTCACGGGTTTTGAAAAGTAATTTATTTTTATAATGGGGTTTAGCTGCTTTTCAGGCTGTGTTTATACCGCTTTACACCCCCTTGACTCACAGAGAGATATCAATACATAGGTTTGAAGATTCTTACTAGTCAGATATATTCTTGTGCGGTGAATAGGGTGTGTTGAGTCCAGTTTACTGAGCAAGGAGTAAGTATTTTCTACTACATATTGGGTTTATGGAACGGTATCTGAGCTAATTTGAAACCCTTGTTTTATGCATCACCCCAACTCACCTTTCCCGTTCAGCAACCTTAGTGTGATTTCTAAACGTGTGACTCTGTTCTGTTTTGTAATTCAGTTCAAGTGTAGCGGTTTTTACATTCCCTCTATAAGTGATATCTTATGATAAGTGTCTTTTTCTGTGTGACTTATTTCACTTAGAATCGTCGTACCTAAATCCACTCATCGTGCTGCTACTAGCCTTATGACGTTGATTTCATGGCTGAGTGATATTTCATTGTACATGAGGACCCCAACTTCTTTATCCATTTTTCTCTTTCCTAGGATATTTAAGGTGTAATGAAGTGGGGGTTCTTGTCAACAGAGCAGCCCTAAACTTTGGGGTGCCTGTGTCTTGCTGATTTATAGTTTTCCCAATTTATACGCCCATGAGTGGAAGTGCCCTATGCTCTCCAAGCTGTGTTTTTTAGATGTTTCAGGACACACCGTACACTTCTCCAGAGTGGCTGTTGGCAATTTACATCCCACCCATCAGCGTAGCAAGGCTCCCATTTCTCCATGGCCGGTCCTGCATTTCTGGTTTGGGCACTTTTTTCCGCATGGCCCTTTTGCCCGCTGGGAAGCGAGACTTCTTTGGAGCGCTGATTGGCCTTTCCAGGTTGCTTGGTTGGCCAAAAAGGGCGTATGCGTTTTTTCCAGAATATATTCAGGAAAAAACGCATACGCCCTTTTTGGCCAAGGGCATCATTGTCCACGTTTTGCCGCTTTTCATGTGCTTTCAAGGCGATTCGAATCTACCTCCTGAAATCTGTTTCCTGCAATTCTGCCTTGCTTTCAAAGCCTCTTCGTTGCCTTCCCTTAATATATTTGTGGACGAGAGTTATCATTTAAAACTCTGCAGGTTTGTGAATTGCAGTGCCCCTGAGCTCCATTTTTCAACTCGCTTTTTTGGGAGCGGGCCGCAAAAGCGCAGGATTGCTTCAGGCTCTCTTTTGGTTCTGGGGGGCAGGCTGAGCTTGTGGTTAATTCTTCTTCCTGATGGGAAAATAGAGTGACCTGTGCCTGTCCCAACACCTAGAGCTAGTCTCTCATTGGTTCCCCCTCTTCCCGTTCATCCTCAGGACAAATTGCAACCTGTACGGAACAGGAGGTTAAAGGTGCTGATTCTCCAAGGAGGGAGATGGCTAGTAAATCGGCTGGAATGGCGAACCCGAGCAAAGGAAATGAGAAATGAGGTGCGTTTTAGAAACCTTTCCCGATCACACGGTGTACCATCTTCTGGGTTTCTCCTGCCTGTTTTCGATGTAGGAAGATGCCCTTGAACCTGGAGATTTGGGACCCATGGGATGGGTACCATGCAGTATTACTTGAAAGGGTCTGCGTTGGCTCACCCAAGCTCACCGAACCTCTCAGCCCCAAGAATGTCCACCCTTATGTCTCAATCAGCTGTGGGTCTAGATATGGTCAATCCAGGTTGCATCACAGCCCCTGAACGAATTTTGGAAGAATTTCTCTCTCTTTCTCTGTCTTTGTTTCACGGGTTTTGAAAAGTAATTTATTTTTATAATGGGGTTTAGCTGCTTTTCAGGCTGTGTTTATACCGCTTTACACCCCCTTGACTCACAGAGAGATATCAATACATAGGTTTGAAGATTCTTACTAGTCAGATATATTCTTGTGCGGTGAATAGGGTGTGTTGAGTCCAGTTTACTGAGCAAGGAGTAAGTATTTTCTACTACATATTGGGTTTATGGAACGGTATCTGAGCTAATTTGAAACCCTTGTTTTATGCATCACCCCAACTCACCTTTCCCGTTCAGCAACCTTAGTGTGATTTCTAAACGTGTGACTCTGTTCTGTTTTGTAATTCAGTTCAAGTGTAGCGGTTTTTACATTCCCTCTATAAGTGATATCTTATGATAAGTGTCTTTTTCTGTGTGACTTATTTCACTTAGAATCATCTTACCTAAATCCACTCATCGTGCTGCTACTAGCCTTATGACGTTGATTTCATGGCTGAGTGATATTCCATTGTACATGAGGACCACAACTTCTTTATCTACTTTTCTCTTTCCTAGGATATTTAAGGTGTAATTAAGTGGGGGTTCTTGTCAACAGAACAGCCCTAAACTTTGGGTTGCCTGTGTCTTGCTGATTTTAGTTTTTGCAATTTATACGCCCATGAGTGGAAGTGCCCTATGCTCTCCAAGCTGTGTTTTTTAGATGTTTCAGGACACACCTTACACTTCTCCAGAGTGGCTGTTGGTAATTTACATCCCGCCCATCACCGTAGCAAGGCTCCCATTTCTCCATGGCCGGTCCTGCATTTCTGGTTTGGACACTTTTTTCCACATGGCCCTTTTGCCCGCTGGGAAGCGAGACTTCTTTGGAGCGCTGATTTGCCTTTCATGGTTGCTTGGTTGGCCAAAAAGGGCGTATGAGTTTTTTCCTGAATATATTCAGGAAAAAACGCATACGCCCTTTTTGGCCAAGGGCATCATTGTCCACGTTTTGCTGCTTTTCATGTGCTTTCAAGGCGATTCGAATCTACCTCCTGAAATCTGTTTCCTGCAATTCTGCCTTGCTTTCAAAGCCTCTTCGTTGCCTTCCCTCAATATATTTGTGGACGAGAGTTATCATTTATAACTCTGCAGGTTTGTGAATTGCAGTGCCCCTGAGCTCCATTTTAAGTCGCTTTTTTGTGAGCTGGGCGCAAAAGCGCAGGATTGCTTCAGGCCCTCTTCTGGTTCTGGGGGGCAGGCTGAGCTTGTGGTTAATTCTTCTTCCTGATGGGAAAATAGAGTGACCTGTGCCTGTCCCAAAACCTAGAGCTAGTCTCTCATTGGTTCCCCCTCTTCCCGTTCATCCTCAGGACAAATTGCAACCTGTATGGAAAAGGAGGTTAAAGGTGCTGATTCTCCAAGGAGGGAGATGGCTAGTAAAGCGGCTGGAAATGCGAACCCGAGCACAATGAGATGAGAAATGAGGTACCTTTTAGAAACCTTTTCCGATCACACGGTGTACCATCTTCTGGGTTTCTCATGCATGTTTTCGACGTAGGAAGATGCCCTTGAACCTGGAGATTTGGGACCCATGCAGTATTACTTTAAAGGGTCTGCGTTGGCTCACTCAACCTCACCAAACCTCTCAGCCCCAAGTGTGTCCAACCTTATGTCTCAATCAGCTGTGGGTCTAGATATGGTCAATCCAGGTTGCATCACAGCCCCTGAATGAAGTTTGTAAGAATATCTCTCTCTTTCCCTGTCTTTGTTTCACGGGTTTTGAAAAGTAATTTATTTTTATAATGGGGTTTAGCTGCTTTTCACGGCTGTGTTTATGCCGCTTTACACCCCCTTGACTCACTTACAGAGAGATATCAATACATAGGTTTGAAGATTCTTACTAGTCAGATATATTCTTGTGCGGTGAATAGGGGGTGTTGAGTCCAGTTCACTGAGCAAGGAGTAGGTCTTGTCTACAACATATTGGGTTTATGGAACGGTATCTGAGCTAATTTGAAACCCTTGTTTTATGCATCACCCCACCTCACCTTTCCCGTTCAGCAGCCATAGTGTGTTTTCTAAACGTGTGACTCTGTTCTGTTTTGTAATTCAGTTCAAGTGTAGTGGTTTTTACATTCCCCCTATAAGTGATATCTTATGATAAGTGTCTTTTTCTGTGTGACTTATTTCACTTAGAATCGTCGTACCTAAATCCACTCATCGTGCTGCTACTAGCCTTATGACGTGGATTTCATGGCTGAGTGATATTCCTTTGTACATGAGGACCACAACTTCTTTATCTACTTTTCTCTTTCCTAGGATATTTAAGGTGTAATGAAGTGGGGGTTCTTGTCAACAGAGCAGCCCTAAACTTTGGGGTGCCTCTGTCTTGCTGATTTTTATTTTCCCAATTTATAGGCCCATGAGTGGAAGTGCCCTATGCTCTCCAAGCTGTGTTTTTTAGATGTTTCAGGACACACCGTACACTTCTCCAGAGTGGCTG
The DNA here is from genome assembly GCF_949987535.1 of Balaenoptera acutorostrata. NCBI lineage: Eukaryota > Metazoa > Chordata > Mammalia > Artiodactyla > Balaenopteridae > Balaenoptera > Balaenoptera acutorostrata. Next base: position 111,324 of record NW_026646764.1, on the reverse strand, counting down.
TTGGCAATTTACATCCCGCCCATCAGCGTAGCAAGGCTCCCATTTCTCCATGGCCGGTCCTGCATTTCTGTTTTGGACACATTTTTCCGCATGGCCCTTTTGCCCGCTGGGAAGCGAGACTTCTTTGGAGCGCTGATTTGCCTTTCCAGGTTGCTTGGTTGGCCAAAAAGGGCGTATGCGTTTTTTCCTGAATATATTCAGGAAAAAACGCATACGCCCTTTTTGGCCAAGGGCATCATTGTCCACGTTTTGCCGCTTTTCTTGTGCTTTCAAGGCGAATCGACTCTACCTCCTGAAATCTGTTTCCTGCAATTCTGCCTTGCTTTCAAAGCCTCTTCGTTGCCTTCCCTCAATATATTTGTGGACGAGAGTTATCATTTATAACTCTGCAGATTTGTGAATTGCAGTGCCCCTGAGCTCCATTTTTCAAGTGGCTTTTATGGGAGCTGGCCGCAAAAGCGCAGGATTGCTTCAGGCCCTCTTCTGGTTCTGGGGGGCAGGCTGAGCTTGTGGTTAATTCTTCTTCCTCATGGGAAAATAGAGTGATCTGTGCCTGTCCCAACCCCTAGAGCTAGTCTCTCATTGGTTCCCCCTCTTCCCGTTCATCCTCAGGACAAATTGCAACCTGTACGGAACAGGAGGTTAAAGGTGCTGATTCTCCAAGGAGGGAGATGGCTAGTAAAGCGGCTGGAATGGCCAACCCGAGCAAAAGGAGATGAGGAATGAGGTGCGTTTTAGAAACCTTTCCTGATCACACGGTGTACCATCTTCTTGGTTTCTCATGCATGTTTTCGACGTAGGAAGATGCCCTTCAACCTGGAGATTTGGGACCCATGGGATGGGTACCATGCAGTATTACTTTAAAGGGACTGCGTTGGCTATGCAACCTCACCAAACCTCTGAGCCCCAAGAGTGTCCACCCTTATGTCTCAATCAGCTGTGTGTCTAGATATGGTCAATCCAGTTTGCATCACAGCCCCTGAACGAATTTCGTAAGAATTTCTCTCTCTTTCACTGTCTTTGTTTCACGGGTTTTGAAAAGTAATTTATTTTTATAATGGGGTTTAGCTGCTTTTCAGGCTGTGTTTATACCGCTTTACACCCCCTTCACTCACAGAGAGATATCAATACATAGGTTTGAAGATTCTTACTAGTCAGATATATTCTTGTGCGGTGAATAGGGGGTGTTGAGTCCAGTTTACTGAGCAAGGAGTAAGTATTGTCTACTACATATTGGGTTTATGGAACGGTATCTGAGCTAATTTGAAACCCTTGTTTTATGCATCACCCCACCTCTCATTTCCCGTTCAGCAGCCATAGTGTGTTTTCTAAACGTCTGACTCTGTTCTGTTTTGCAATTCAGTTCAAGTGTAGCAGTTTTTACATTCCCTCTATAAGTGATATCTTATGATAAGTGTCTTTTTCTGTGTGAATTATTTCACTTAGAATCGTCGTACCTAAATCCACTCATCGTGCTGCTACTAGCCTTATGACGTTGATTTCATGGCTGAGTGATATTCCATTGTACATGAGGACCACAACTTCTTTATCCATTTTTCTCTTTCCTAGGATATTTAAGGTGTAATGAAGTGGCGGTTCTTGTCAACAGAGCAGCCCTAAACTTTGCGGTGCCTGTGTCTTGCTGATTTTTAGTTTTCCCAATTTATACGCCCATGAGTGGAAGTGCCCTATGCTCTCCAAGCTGTGTTTTTTAGATGTTTCAGAACACACCGTACACTTCTCCAGAGTGGCTGTTGGCAATTTACATCCCACCCATCAGCGTAGCAAGGCTCCCATTTCTCCATGGCCAGTCCTGCATTTCTGGTTTGGACACTTTTTTCCGCATGGCCCTTTTGCCCGCTGGGAAGCGAGACTTCTTTGGACCGCTGATTGGCCTTTCCAGGTTGCTTGGTTGGCCAAAAAGGGCGTATGCGTTTTTTCCTGAATATATTCAGGAAAAAACGCATACGCCCTTTTTGGCCAAGGGCATCATTGTCCACGTTTTGCCGCTTTTCATGTGCTTTCAAGGCGATTCGAATCTACCTCCTGAAATCTGTTTCCTGCAATTCTGCCTTGGTTTCAAAGCCTCTTCGTTGCCTTCCCTTAATATATTTGTGGACGAGAGTTATCATTTAAAACTCTGCAGGTTTGTGAATTTCCGTGACCCTGAGCTCCATTTTTCAACTCACTTTTTTGGGTGCGGGCCGCAAAAGCGCAGGATTGCTTCAGGCCCTCTTCTGCTTCTGGGGGGCAGGCTGAGCTTGTGCTTAATTCTTCTTCCTGGTGGGAAAATAGAGTGACCTGTGCCTGTCCCAACACCTAGAGCTAGTCTCTCATTGGTTCCCCCTCTTCCCCTTCATCCTCAGGACAAATTGCAACCTGTACTGAACAGGAGGTTAAAGGTGCTGATTCTCCAAGGATGGAGATGGCTAGTAAATCGGCTGCAATGGCGAACCCGAGCAAAGGAGATGAGAAATGAGGTGCGTTTTAGAAACCTTTCCCGATCACACGGTGTGCCATCTTCTGGGTTTCTCATGCACGTTTTTGACGTAGGATGATGCCCTTGAACCTGGAGATTTGGGACCCATGGGATGGGTACCATGCAATATTACTTGAAAGGGTCTGCGTTGGCTCACCCAACCTCACCGAACCTCACAGCCCCAAGAGTGTCCACCCTTATGTCTCAATCAGCTGTGGGTCTAGATATGGTCAATCCAGGTTGCATCACAGCCCCTGAACGAATTTTGTAAGAATTTCTCTCTCTTTCACTGTCTTTGTTTCACGGGTTTTTAAAAGTAATTTATTTTTATAATGGGGTTTAGCTGCTTTTCACGGCTGTGTTTATGCCGCTTTACACCCCCTTGACTCACTTACCAAGAGATATCAATATATAGGTTTGAAGATTCTTACTAGTCAGATATATTCTTGTGCGGTGAATAGGGGGTGTTGAGTCCAGTTCACTGAAAAAGGAATAGGTCTTGTCTCTTACATATTGGGTTTATGGAACGGTATCTGAGCTAATTTGAAACCCTTGTTTTATGCATCACCCCACCTCACATTTCCCGTTCAGCAGCCATAGTGTGTTTTCTAAACGTCTGACTCTGTTCTGTTTTGCAATTCAGTTCAAGTGTAGCAGTTTTTACATTCCCTCTATAAGTGATATCTTATGATAAGTGTCTTTTTCTGTGTGACTTATTTCACTTAGAATCGTCGTACCTAAATCCACTCATCGTGCTGCTACTAGCCTTATGACGTTGATTTCATGGCTGAGTGATATTCCATTGTACATGAGGACCACAACTTCTTTATCCATTTTTCTCTTTCCTAGGATATTTAAGGTGTAATGAAGTGGCGGTTCTTGTCAACAGAGCAGCCCTAAACTTTGGGGTGCCTGTGTCTTGCTGATTTTTAGTTTTCCCAATTTATACGCCCATGAGTGGAAGTGCCCTATGCTCTCCAAGCTGTGTTTTTTAGATGTTTCAGAACACACCGTACACTTCTCCAGAGTGGCTGTTGGCAATTTACATCCCACCCATCAGCGTAGCAAGGCTCCCATTTCTCCATGGCCGGTCCTGCATTTCTGGTTTGGACACTTTTTTCCGCATGGCCCTTTTGCCCGCTGGGAAGCGAGACTTCTTTGGAGCGCTGATTGGCCTTTCCAGGTTGCTTGGTTGGCCAAAAAGGGCGTATGCGTTTTTTCCTGAATATATTCAGGTAAAAACGCATACGCCCTTTTTGGCCAAGGGCATCATTGTCCACGTTTTGCCGCTTTTCATGTGCTTTCAAGGCGATTCGAATCTACCTCCTGAAATCTGTTTCCTGCAATTCTGCCTTGTTTTCAAAGCCTCTTCGTTGCCTTCCCTTAATATATTTGTGGACGAGAGTTATCATTTAAAACTCTGCAGGTTTGTGAATTGCAGTGCCCTTGAGCTCCATTTTTCAACTCGCTTTTTTGGGAGCGGGCCGCAAAAGCGCAGGATTGCTTCAGGCCCTCTTCTGGTTCTGGGGGGCAGGCTGAGCTTGTGCTTAATTCTTCTTCCTGATGGGAAAATAGAGTGACCTGTGCCTGTCCCAAGCCCTAGGGCTAGTCTCTCATTGGTTCCCCCTCTTCCCGTTCATCCTCAGGACAAATTGCAACCTGTACGGAACAGGAGGTTAAAGGTGCTGATTCTCCAAGGAGGGAGATGGCTAGTAAATCGGCTGGAATGGCGAACCCGAGCAAAGGAAATGAGAAATGAGGTGCGTTTTAGAAACCTTTCCCGATCACACGGTGTACCATCTTCTGGGTTTCTCCTGCCTGTTTTCGATGTAGGAAGATGCCCTTGAACCTGGAGATTTGGGACCCATGGGATGGGTACCATGCAGTATTACTTGAAAGGGTCTGCGTTGGCTCACCCAAGCTCACCGAACCTCTCAGCCCCAAGAATGTCCACCCTTATGTCTCAATCAGCTGTGGGTCTAGATATGGTCAATCCAGGTTGCATCACAGCCCCTGAACGAATTTTGGAAGAATTTCTCTCTCTTTCTCTGTCTTTGTTTCACGGGTTTTGAAAAGTAATTTATTTTTATAATGGGGTTTAGCTGCTTTTCAGGCTGTGTTTATACCGCTTTACACCCCCTTGACTCACAGAGAGATATCAATACATAGGTTTGAAGATTCTTACTAGTCAGATATATTCTTGTGCGGTGAATAGGGTGTGTTGAGTCCAGTTTACTGAGCAAGGAGTAAGTATTTTCTACTACATATTGGGTTTATGGAACGGTATCTGAGCTAATTTGAAACCCTTGTTTTATGCATCACCCCAACTCACCTTTCCCGTTCAGCAACCTTAGTGTGATTTCTAAACGTGTGACTCTGTTCTGTTTTGTAATTCAGTTCAAGTGTAGCGGTTTTTACATTCCCTCTATAAGTGATATCTTATGATAAGTGTCTTTTTCTGTGTGACTTATTTCACTTAGAATCATCTTACCTAAATCCACTCATCGTGCTGCTACTAGCCTTATGACGTTGATTTCATGGCTGAGTGATATTCCATTGTACATGAGGACCACAACTTCTTTATCTACTTTTCTCTTTCCTAGGATATTTAAGGTGTAATTAAGTGGGGGTTCTTGTCAACAGAACAGCCCTAAACTTTGGGTTGCCTGTGTCTTGCTGATTTTAGTTTTTGCAATTTATACGCCCATGAGTGGAAGTGCCCTATGCTCTCCAAGCTGTGTTTTTTAGATGTTTCAGGACACACCTTACACTTCTCCAGAGTGGCTGTTGGTAATTTACATCCCGCCCATCACCGTAGCAAGGCTCCCATTTCTCCATGGCCGGTCCTGCATTTCTGGTTTGGACACTTTTTTCCACATGGCCCTTTTGCCCGCTGGGAAGCGAGACTTCTTTGGAGCGCTGATTTGCCTTTCATGGTTGCTTGGTTGGCCAAAAAGGGCGTATGAGTTTTTTCCTGAATATATTCAGGAAAAAACGCATACGCCCTTTTTGGCCAAGGGCATCATTGTCCACGTTTTGCTGCTTTTCATGTGCTTTCAAGGCGATTCGAATCTACCTCCTGAAATCTGTTTCCTGCAATTCTGCCTTGCTTTCAAAGCCTCTTCGTTGCCTTCCCTCAATATATTTGTGGACGAGAGTTATCATTTATAACTCTGCAGGTTTGTGAATTGCAGTGCCCCTGAGCTCCATTTTTAAGTCGCTTTTTTGTGAGCTGGGCGCAAAAGCGCAGGATTGCTTCAGTCCCTCTTCTGGTTCTGGGGGGCAGGCTGAGCTTGTGGTTAATTCTTCTTCCTGATGGGAAAATAGAGTGACCTGTGCCTGTCCCAAAACCTAGAGCTAGTCTCTCATTGGTTCCCCCTCTTCCCGTTCATCCTCAGGACAAATTGCAACCTGTATGGAAAAGGAGGTTAAAGGTGCTGATTCTCCAAGGAGGGAGATGGCTAGTAAAGCGGCTGGAAATGCGAACCCGAGCACAATGAGATGAGAAATGAGATACCTTTTAGAAACCTTTTCCGATCACACGGTGTACCATCTTCTGGGTTTCTCATGCATGTTTTCGACGTAGGAAGATGCCCTTGAACCTGGAGATTTGGGACCCATGCAGTATTACTTTAAAGGGTCTGCGTTGGCTCACTCAACCTCACCAAACCTCTCAGCCCCACGTGTGTCCAACCTTATGTCTCAATCAGCTGTGGGTCTAGATATGGTCAATCCAGGTTGCATCACAGCCCCTGAACGAAGTTTGTAAGAATATCTCTCTCTTTCCCTGTCTTTGTTTCACGGGTTTTGAAAAGTAATTTATTTTTATAATGGGGTTTAGCTGCTTTTCACGGCTGTGTTTATGCCGCTTTACACCCCCTTGACTCACTTACAGAGAGATATCAATACATAGGTTTGAAGATTCTTACTAGTCAGATATATTCTTGTGCGGTGAATAGGGGGTGTTGAGTCCAGTTCACTGAGCAAGGAGTAGGTCTTGTCTACAACATATTGGGTTTATGGAACGGTATCTGAGCTAATTTGAAACCCTTGTTTTATGCATCACCCCACCTCACCTTTCCCGTTCAGCAGCCATAGTGTGTTTTCTAAACGTGTGACTCTGTTCTGTTTTGTAATTCAGTTCAAGTGTAGTGGTTTTTACATTCCCCCTATAAGTGATATCTTATGATAAGTGTCTTTTTCTGTGTGACTTATTTCACTTAGAATCGTCGTACCTAAATCCACTCATCGTGCTGCTACTAGCCTTATGACGTGGATTTCATGGCTGAGTGATATTCCTTTGTACATGAGGACCACAACTTCTTTATCTACTTTTCTCTTTCCTAGGATATTTAAGGTGTAATGAAGTGGGGGTTCTTGTCAACAGAGCAGCCCTAAACTTTGGGGTGCCTCTGTCTTGCTGATTTTTATTTTCCCAATTTATAGGCCCATGAGTGGAAGTGCCCTATGCTCTCCAAGCTGTGTTTTTTAGATGTTTCAGGACACACCGTACACTTCTCCAGAGTGGCTGTTGGCAATTTACATCCCGCCCATCAGCGTAGCAAGGCTCCCATTTCTCCATGGCCAGTCCTGCATTTCTGTTTTGGACACATTTTTCCGCATGGCCCTTTTGCCCGCTGGGAAGCGAGACTTCTTTGGAGCGCTGATTTGCCTTTCCAGGTTGCTTGGTTGGCCAAAAAGGGCGTATGCGTTTTTTCCTGAATATATTCAGGAAAAAACGCATACGCCCTTTTTGGCCAAGGGCATCATTGTCCACGTTTTGCCGCTTTTCATGTGCTTTCAAGGCGAATCGACTCTACCTCCTGAAATCTGTTTCCTGCAATTCTGCCTTGCTTTCAAAGCCTCTTCGTTGCCTTCCCTCAATATATTTGTGGACGAGAGTTATCATTTATAACTCTGCAGATTTGTGAATTGCAGTGCCCCTGAGCTCCATTTTTCAAGTGGCTTTTATGGGAGCTGGCCGCAAAAGCGCAGGATTGCTTCAGGCCCTCTTCTGGTTCTGGGGGGCAGGCTGAGCTTGTGGTTAATTCTTCTTCCTCATGGGAAAATAGAGTGATCTGTGCCTGTCCCAACCCCTAGAGCTAGTCTCTCATTGGTTCCCCCTCTTCCCGTTCATCCTCAGGACAAATTGCAACCTGTACGGAACAGGAGGTTAAAGGTGCTGATTCTCCAAGGAGGGAGATGGCTAGTAAAGCGGCTGGAATGGCCAACCCGAGCAAAAGGAGATGAGGAATGAGGTGCGTTTTAGAAACCTTTCCTGATCACACGGTGTACCATCTTCTTGGTTTCTCATGCATGTTTTCGACGTAGGAAGATGCCCTTCAACCTGGAGATTTGGGACCCATGGGATGGGTACCATGCAGTATTACTTTAAAGGGACTGCGTTGGCTATGCAACCTCACCAAACCTCTGAGCCCCAAGAGTGTCCACCCTTATGTCTCAATCAGCTGTGTGTCTAGATATGGTCAATCCAGTTTGCATCACAGCCCCTGAACGAATTTCGTAAGAATTTCTCTCTCTTTCACTGTCTTTGTTTCACGGGTTTTGAAAAGTAATTTATTTTTATAATGGGTCTTAGCTGCTTTTCACGGCTGTGTTTATGCCGCTTTACACCCCCTTGACTCACAGAGAGATATCAATACATAGGTTTGAAGATTCTTACTAGTCAGATATATTCTTGTGCGGTGAATAGGGGGTGTTGAGTCCAGTTTACTGAGCAAGGAGTAAGTATTGTCTACTACATATTGGGTTTATGGAACGGTATCTGAGCTAATTTGAAACCCTTGTTTTATGCATCACCCCACCTCTCATTTCCCGTTCAGCAGCCATAGTGTGTTTTCTAAACGTCTGACTCTGTTCTGTTTTGCAATTCAGTTCAAGTGTAGCAGTTTTTACATTCCCTCTATAAGTGATATCTTATGATAAGTGTCTTTTTCTGTGTGAATTATTTCACTTAGAATCGTCGTACCTAAATCCACTCATCGTGCTGCTACTAGCCTTATGACGTTGATTTCATGGCTGAGTGATATTCCATTGTACATGAGGACCACAACTTCTTTATCCATTTTTCTCTTTCCTAGGATATTTAAGGTGTAATGAAGTGGCGGTTCTTGTCAACAGAGCAGCCCTAAACTTTGCGGTGCCTGTGTCTTGCTGATTTTTAGTTTTCCCAATTTATACGCCCATGAGTGGAAGTGCCCTATGCTCTCCAAGCTGTGTTTTTTAGATGTTTCAGAACACACCGTACACTTCTCCAGAGTGGCTGTTGGCAATTTACATCCCACCCATCAGCGTAGCAAGGCTCCCATTTCTCCATGGCCAGTCCTGCATTTCTGGTTTGGACACTTTTTTCCGCATGGCCCTTTTGCCCGCTGGGAAGCGAGACTTCTTTGGACCGCTGATTGGCCTTTCCAGGTTGCTTGGTTGGCCAAAAAGGGCGTATGCGTTTTTTCCTGAATATATTCAGGAAAAAACGCATACGCCCTTTTTGGCCAAGGGCATCATTGTCCACGTTTTGCCGCTTTTCATGTGCTTTCAAGGCGATTCGAATCTACCTCCTGAAATCTGTTTCCTGCAATTCTGCCTTGGTTTCAAAGCCTCTTCGTTGCCTTCCCTTAATATATTTGTGGACGAGAGTTATCATTTAAAACTCTGCAGGTTTGTGAATTTCCGTGACCCTGAGCTCCATTTTTCAACTCACTTTTTTGGGTGCGGGCCGCAAAAGCGCAGGATTGCTTCAGGCCCTCTTCTGCTTCTGGGGGGCAGGCTGAGCTTGTGCTTAATTCTTCTTCCTGGTGGGAAAATAGAGTGACCTGTGCCTGTCCCAACACCTAGAGCTAGTCTCTCATTGGTTCCCCCTCTTCCCCTTCATCCTCAGGACAAATTGCAACCTGTACTGAACAGGAGGTTAAAGGTGCTGATTCTCCAAGGATGGAGATGGCTAGTAAATCGGCTGCAATGGCGAACCCGAGCAAAGGAGATGAGAAATGAGGTGCGTTTTAGAAACCTTTCCCGATCACACGGTGTGCCATCTTCTGGGTTTCTCATGCACGTTTTTGACGTAGGAAGATGCCCTTGAACCTGGAGATTTGGGACCCATGGGATGGGTACCATGCAATATTACTTGAAAGGGTCTGCGTTGGCTCACCCAACCTCACCGAACCTCACAGCCCCAAGAGTGTCCACCCTTATGTCTCAATCAGCTGTGGGTCTAGATATGGTCAATCCAGGTTGCATCACAGCCCCTGAACGAATTTTGTAAGAATTTCTCTCTCTTTCACTGTCTTTGTTTCACTGGTTTTTAAAAGTAATTTATTTTTATAATGGGGTTTAGCTGCTTTTCACGGCTGTGTTTATGCCGCTTTACACCCCCTTGACTCACTTACCAAGAGATATCAATATATAGGTTTGAAGATTCTTACTAGTCAGATATATTCTTGTGCGGTGAATAGGGGGTGTTGAGTCCAGTTCACTGAAAAAGGAATAGGTCTTGTCTCTTACATATTGGGTTTATGGAACGGTATCTGAGCTAATTTGAAACCCTTGTTTTATGCATCACCCCACCTCACATTTCCCGTTCAGCAGCCATAGTGTGTTTTCTAAACGTCTGACTCTGTTCTGTTTTGCAATTCAGTTCAAGTGTAGCAGTTTTTACATTCCCTCTATAAGTGATATCTTATGATAAGTGTCTTTTTCTGTGTGACTTATTTCACTTAGAATCGTCGTACCTAAATCCACTCATCGTGCTGCTACTAGCCTTATGACGTTGATTTCATGGCTGAGTGATATTCCATTGTACATGAGGACCACAACTTCTTTATCCATTTTTCTCTTTCCTAGGATATTTAAGGTGTAATGAAGTGGCGGTTCTTGTCAACAGAGCAGCCCTAAACTTTGGGGTGCCTGTGTCTTGCTGATTTTTAGTTTTCCCAATTTATACGCCCATGAGTGGAAGTGCCCTATGCTCTCCAAGCTGTGTTTTTTAGATGTTTCAGAACACACCGTACACTTCTCCAGAGTGGCTGTTGGCAATTTACATCCCACCCATCAGCGTAGCAAGGCTCCCATTTCTCCATGGCCGGTCCTGCATTTCTGGTTTGGACACTTTTTTCCGCATGGCCCTTTTGCCCGCTGGGAAGCGAGACTTCTTTGGAGCGCTGATTGGCCTTTCCAGGTTGCTTGGTTGGCCAAAAAGGGCGTATGCGTTTTTTCCTGAATATATTCAGGTAAAAACGCATACGCCCTTTTTGGCCAAGGGCATCATTGTCCACGTTTTGCCGCTTTTCATGTGCTTTCAAGGCGATTCGAATCTACCTCCTGAAATCTGTTTCCTGCAATTCTGCCTTGTTTTCAAAGCCTCTTCGTTGCCTTCCCTTAATATATTTGTGGACGAGAGTTATCATTTAAAACTCTGCAGGTTTGTGAATTGCAGTGCCCTTGAGCTCCATTTTTCAACTCGCTTTTTTGGGAGCGGGCCGCAAAAGCGCAGGATTGCTTCAGGCCCTCTTCTGGTTCTGGGGGGCAGGCTGAGCTTGTGCTTAATTCTTCTTCCTGATGGGAAAATAGAGTGACCTGTGCCTGTCCCAAGCCCTAGGGCTAGTCTCTCATTGGTTCCCCCTCTTCCCGTTCATCCTCAGGACAAATTGCAACCTGTACGGAACAGGAGGTTAAAGGTGCTGATTCTCCAAGGAGGGAGATGGCTAGTAAATCGGCTGGAATGGCGAACCCGAGCAAAGGAAATGAGAAATGAGGTGCGTTTTAGAAACCTTTCCCGATCACACGGTGTACCATCTTCTGGGTTTCTCCTGCCTGTTTTCGATGTAGGAAGATGCCCTTGAACCTGGAGATTTGGGACCCATGGGATGGGTACCATGCAGTATTACTTGAAAGGGTCTGCGTTGGCTCACCCAAGCTCACCGAACCTCTCAGCCCCAAGAATGTCCACCCTTATGTCTCAATCAGCTGTGGGTCTAGATATGGTCAATCCAGGTTGCATCACAGCCCCTGAACGAATTTTGGAAGAATTTCTCTCTCTTTCTCTGTCTTTGTTTCACGGGTTTTGAAAAGTAATTTATTTTTATAATGGGGTTTAGCTGCTTTTCAGGCTGTGTTTATACCGCTTTACACCCCCTTGACTCACAGAGAGATATCAATACATAGGTTTGAAGATTCTTACTAGTCAGATATATTCTTGTGCGGTGAATAGGGTGTGTTGAGTCCAGTTTACTGAGCAAGGAGTAAGTATTTTCTACTACATATTGGGTTTATGGAACGGTATCTGAGCTAATTTGAAACCCTTGTTTTATGCATCACCCCAACTCACCTTTCCCGTTCAGCAACCTTAGTGTGATTTCTAAACGTGTGACTCTGTTCTGTTTTGTAATTCAGTTCAAGTGTAGCGGTTTTTACATTCCCTCTATAAGTGATATCTTATGATAAGTGTCTTTTTCTGTGTGACTTATTTCACTTAGAATCATCTTACCTAAATCCACTCATCGTGCTGCTACTAGCCTTATGACGTTGATTTCATGGCTGAGTGATATTCCATTGTACATGAGGACCACAACTTCTTTATCTACTTTTCTCTTTCCTAGGATATTTAAGGTGTAATTAAGTGGGGGTTCTTGTCAACAGAACAGCCCTAAACTTTGGGTTGCCTGTGTCTTGCTGATTTTAGTTTTTGCAATTTATACGCCCATGAGTGGAAGTGCCCTATGCTCTCCAAGCTGTGTTTTTTAGATGTTTCAGGACACACCTTACACTTCTCCAGAGTGGCTGTTGGTAATTTACATCCCGCCCATCACCGTAGCAAGGCTCCCATTTCTCCATGGCCGGTCCTGCATTTCTGGTTTGGACACTTTTTTCCACATGGCCCTTTTGCCCGCTGGGAAGCGAGACTTCTTTGGAGCGCTGATTTGCCTTTCATGGTTGCTTGGTTGGCCAAAAAGGGCGTATGAGTTTTTTCCTGAATATATTCAGGAAAAAACGCATACGCCCTTTTTGGCCAAGGGCATCATTGTCCACGTTTTGCTGCTTTTCATGTGCTTTCAAGGCGATTCGAATCTACCTCCTGAAATCTGTTTCCTGCAATTCTGCCTTGCTTTCAAAGCCTCTTCGTTGCCTTCCCTCAATATATTTGTGGACGAGAGTTATCATTTATAACTCTGCAGGTTTGTGAATTGCAGTGCCCCTGAGCTCCATTTTTAAGTCGCTTTTTTGTGAGCTGGGCGCAAAAGCGCAGGATTGCTTCAGTCCCTCTTCTGGTTCTGGGGGGCAGGCTGAGCTTGTGGTTAATTCTTCTTCCTGATGGGAAAATAGAGTGACCTGTGCCTGTCCCAAAACCTAGAGCTAGTCTCTCATTGGTTCCCCCTCTTCCCGTTCATCCTCAGGACAAATTGCAACCTGTATGGAAAAGGAGGTTAAAGGTGCTGATTCTCCAAGGAGGGAGATGGCTAGTAAAGCGGCTGGAAATGCGAACCCGAGCACAATGAGATGAGAAATGAGATACCTTTTAGAAACCTTTTCCGATCACACGGTGTACCATCTTCTGGGTTTCTCATGCATGTTTTCGACGTAGGAAGATGCCCTTGAACCTGGAGATTTGGGACCCATGCAGTATTACTTTAAAGGGTCTGCGTTGGCTCACTCAACCTCACCAAACCTCTCAGCCCCAAGTGTGTCCAACCTTATGTCTCAATCAGCTGTGGGTCTAGATATGGTCAATCCAGGTTGCATCACAGCCCCTGAACGAAGTTTGTAAGAATATCTCTCTCTTTCCCTGTCTTTGTTTCACGGGTTTTGAAAAGTAATTTATTTTTATAATGGGGTTTAGCTGCTTTTCACGGCTGTGTTTATGCCGCTTTACACCCCCTTGACTCACTTACAGAGAGATATCAATACATAGGTTTGAAGATTCTTACTAGTCAGATATATTCTTGTGCGGTGAATAGGGGGTGTTGAGTCCAGTTCACTGAGCAAGGAGTAGGTCTTGTCTACAACATATTGGGTTTATGGAACGGTATCTGAGCTAATTTGAAACCCTTGTTTTATGCATCACCCCACCTCACCTTTCCCGTTCAGCAGCCATAGTGTGTTTTCTAAACGTGTGACTCTGTTCTGTTTTGTAATTCAGTTCAAGTGTAGTGGTTTTTACATTCCCCCTATAAGTGATATCTTATGATAAGTGTCTTTTTCTGTGTGACTTATTTCACTTAGAATCGTCGTACCTAAATCCACTCATCGTGCTGCTACTAGCCTTATGACGTGGATTTCATGGCTGAGTGATATTCCTTTGTACATGAGGACCACAACTTCTTTATCTACTTTTCTCTTTCCTAGGATATTTAAGGTGTAATGAAGTGGGGGTTCTTGTCAACAGAGCAGCCCTAAACTTTGGGGTGCCTCTGTCTTGCTGATTTTTATTTTCCCAATTTATAGGCCCATGAGTGGAAGTGCCCTATGCTCTCCAAGCTGTGTTTTTTAGATGTTTCAGGACACACCGTACACTTCTCCAGAGTGGCTGTTGGCAATTTACATCCCGCCCATCAGCGTAGCAAGGCTCCCATTTCTCCATGGCCAGTCCTGCATTTCTGTTTTGGACACATTTTTCCGCATGGCCCTTTTGCCCGCTGGGAAGCGAGACTTCTTTGGAGCGCTGATTTGCCTTTCCAGGTTGCTTGGTTGGCCAAAAAGGGCGTATGCGTTTTTTCCTGAATATATTCAGGAAAAAACGCATACGCCCTTTTTGGCCAAGGGCATCATTGTCCACGTTTTGCCGCTTTTCATGTGCTTTCAAGGCGAATCGACTCTACCTCCTGAAATCTGTTTCCTGCAATTCTGCCTTGCTTTCAAAGCCTCTTCGTTGCCTTCCCTCAATATATTTGTGGACGAGAGTTATCATTTATAACTCTGCAGATTTGTGAATTGCAGTGCCCCTGAGCTCCATTTTTCAAGTGGCTTTTATGGGAGCTGGCCGCAAAAGCGCAGGATTGCTTCAGGCCCTCTTCTGGTTCTGGGGGGCAGGCTGAGCTTGTGGTTAATTCTTCTTCCTCATGGGAAAATAGAGTGATCTGTGCCTGTCCCAACCCCTAGAGCTAGTCTCTCATTGGTTCCCCCTCTTCCCGTTCATCCTCAGGACAAATTGCAACCTGTACGGAACAGGAGGTTAAAGGTGCTGATTCTCCAAGGAGGGAGATGGCTAGTAAAGCGGCTGGAATGGCCAACCCGAGCAAAAGGAGATGAGGAATGAGGTGCGTTTTAGAAACCTTTCCTGATCACACGGTGTACCATCTTCTTGGTTTCTCATGCATGTTTTCGACGTAGGAAGATGCCCTTCAACCTGGAGATTTGGGACCCATGGGATGGGTACCATGCAGTATTACTTTAAAGGGACTGCGTTGGCTATGCAACCTCACCAAACCTCTGAGCCCCAAGAGTGTCCACCCTTATGTCTCAATCAGCTGTGTGTCTAGATATGGTCAATCCAGTTTGCATCACAGCCCCTGAACGAATTTCGTAAGAATTTCTCTCTCTTTCACTGTCTTTGTTTCACGGGTTTTGAAAAGTAATTTATTTTTATAATGGGGTTTAGCTGCTTTTCAGGCTGTGTTTATACCGCTTTACACCCCCTTGACTCACAGAGAGATATCAATACATAGGTTTGAAGATTCTTACTAGTCAGATATATTCTTGTGCGGTGAATAGGGGGTGTTGAGTCCAGTTTACTGAGCAAGGAGTAAGTATTGTCTACTACATATTGGGTTTATGGAACGGTATCTGAGCTAATTTGAAACCCTTGTTTTATGCATCACCCCACCTCTCATTTCCCGTTCAGCAGCCATAGTGTGTTTTCTAAACGTCTGACTCTGTTCTGTTTTGCAATTCAGTTCAAGTGTAGCAGTTTTTACATTCCCTCTATAAGTGATATCTTATGATAAGTGTCTTTTTCTGTGTGACTTATTTCACTTAGAATCGTCGTACCTAAATCCACTCATCGTGCTGCTACTAGCCTTATGACGTTGATTTCATGGCTGAGTGATATTCCATTGTACATGAGGACCACAACTTCTTTATCCATTTTTCTCTTTCCTAGGATATTTAAGGTGTAATGAAGTGGCGGTTCTTGTCAACAGAGCAGCCCTAAACTTTGCGGTGCCTGTGTCTTGCTGATTTTTAGTTTTCCCAATTTATACGCCCATGAGTGGAAGTGCCCTATGCTCTCCAAGCTGTGTTTTTTAGATGTTTCAGAACACACCGTACACTTCTCCAGAGTGGCTGTTGGCAATTTACATCCCACCCATCAGCGTAGCAAGGCTCCCATTTCTCCATGGCCAGTCCTGCATTTCTGGTTTGGACACTTTTTTCCGCATGGCCCTTTTGCCCGCTGGGAAGCGAGACTTCTTTGGACCGCTGATTGGCCTTTCCAGGTTGCTTGGTTGGCCAAAAAGGGCGTATGCGTTTTTTCCTGAATATATTCAGGAAAAAACGCATACGCCCTTTTTGGCCAAGGGCATCATTGTCCACGTTTTGCCGCTTTTCATGTGCTTTCAAGGCGATTCGAATCTACCTCCTGAAATCTGTTTCCTGCAATTCTGCCTTGGTTTCAAAGCCTCTTCGTTGCCTTCCCTTAATATATTTGTGGACGAGAGGTATCATTTAAAACTCTGCAGGTTTGTGAATTTCCGTGACCCTGAGCTCCATTTTTCAACTCACTTTTTTGGGTGCGGGCCGCAAAAGCGCAGGATTGCTTCAGGCCCTCTTCTGCTTCTGGGGGGCAGGCTGAGCTTGTGCTTAATTCTTCTTCCTGGTGGGAAAATAGAGTGACCTGTGCCTGTCCCAACACCTAGAGCTAGTCTCTCATTGGTTCCCCCTCTTCCCCTTCATCCTTAGGACAAATTGCAACCTGTACTGAACAGGAGGTTAAAGGTGCTGATTCTCCAAGGATGGAGATGGCTAGTAAATCGGCTGCAATGGCGAACCCGAGCAAAGGAGATGAGAAATGAGGTGCGTTTTAGAAACCTTTCCCGATCACACGGTGTGCCATCTTCTGGGTTTCTCATGCACGTTTTTGACGTAGGAAGATGCCCTTGAACCTGGAGATTTGGGACCCATGGGATGGGTACCATGCAATATTACTTGAAAGGGTCTGCGTTGGCTCACCCAACCTCACCGAACCTCACAGCCCCAAGAGTGTCCACCCTTATGTCTCAATCAGCTGTGGGTCTAGATATGGTCAATCCAGGTTGCATCACAGCCCCTGAACGAATTTTGTAAGAATTTCTCTCTCTTTCACTGTCTTTGTTTCACTGGTTTTTAAAAGTAATTTATTTTTATAATGGGGTTTAGCTGCTTTTCACGGCTGTGTTTATGCCGCTTTACACCCCCTTGACTCACTTACCAAGAGATATCAATATATAGGTTTGAAGATTCTTACTAGTCAGATATATTCTTGTGCGGTGAATAGGGGCTGTTGAGTCCAGTTCACTGAAAAAGGAATAGGTCTTGTCTCTTACATATTGGGTTTATGGAACGGTATCTGAGCTAATTTGAAACCCTTGTTTTATGCATCACCCCAACTCACCTTTCCTGTTCAGCAACCTTAGTGTGATTTCTAAACGTGTGACTCTGTTCTGTTTTGTAATTCAGTTCAAGTGTAGCGGTTTTTACATTCCCTCTATAAGTGATATCTTATGATAAGTGTCTTTTTCTGTGTGACTTATTTCACTTAGAATCATCTTACCTAAATACACTCATCGTGCTGCTACTAGCCTTATGACGTTGATTTCATGGCTGAGTGATATTCCATTGTACATGAGGACCACAACTTCTTTATCTACTTTTCTCTTTCCTAGGATATTTAAGGTGTAATGAAGTGGGGGTTCTTGTCAACAGAACAGCCCTAAACTTTGGGTTGCCTGTGTCTTGCTGATTTTAGTTTTTGCAATTTATACGCCCATGAGTGGAAGTGCCCTATGCTCTCCAAGCTGTGTTTTTTAGATGTTTCAGGACACACCGTACACTTCTCCAGTGTGGCTGTTGGCAATTTACAACCCGCCCATCAGCGTAGCAAGGCTCCCATTTCTCCATAGCCGGTCCTGCATTTCTGGTTTGGACACTTTTTTCCACATGGCCCTTTTGCCCGCTGGGAAGCGAGACTTCTTTGGAGCGCTGATTTGCCTTTCCAGGTTGCTTGGTTGGCCAAAAAGGGCGTATGCGTTTTTTCCTGAATATATTCAGGAAAAAAAGCATACGCCCTTTTTGGCGAAGGGCATCATTGTCCACGTTTTGCCGCTTTTCATGTGCTTTCAGGGCGATTCGAATCTACCTCCTGAAATCTGTTTCCTGCAATTCTGCCTTGCTTTCAAAGCCTCTTCGATGCCTTCCCTCAATATATTTGTGGACGAGAGTTATCATTTATAACTCTGCAGGTTTGTGAATTGCAGTGCCCCTGAGCTCCATTTTTCAAGTCGGTTTTTTGGGAGCTGGGCGCAAAAGCGCAGGATTGCTTCATGCCCTCTTCTGGTTCTGGGGGGCAGGCTGAGCTTGTGGTTAATTCTTCTTCCTGATGGGAAAATAGAGTGACCTGTGCCTGTCCCAACACCTAGAGCTAGTCTCTCATTGGCTCCCCCTCTTCCCGTTCATCCTCAGGACAAATTGCAACCTGTACGGAACAGGAGGTTAAAGGTGCTGATTCTCCAAGGAGGGAGATGGCTAGTAAAGCGGCTGGAATGGCGAACCCGAGCACAAGGAGATGAGGAATAGGGTGCGTTTTAGAAACCTTTCCCGATCACAAGGTGTACCATCTTCTGGGTTTCTCATGCATGTTTTCTACATAGGAAAATGCTCTTGAACCTGGAGATTTGGGACCCATGGGATGGGTACCATGCAGTATTACCTGAAAGGGTCTGCGTTGGCTCACCCAACCTCACAGAACCTCTCAGCCCCAAGAGTGTCCACCCTTATGTCTCAATCAGCTGTGGGTCTAGATATGGTCAATCCAGGTTGCATCACAGCCCCTGAACGAATTTTGTAAGAATTTCTCTCTCTTTTACTGTCTTTGTTTCACGGGTTTTGAAAAGTAATTTATTTTTATAATGGGGTTTAGCTGCTTTTCACGGCTGTGTTTTTGCCGCTTTACACCCCCTTGACTCACTTACAGAGAGATATCAATACATAGGTTTGAAGATTCTTACTAGTCAGATATATTCTTGTGCGGTGAATAGGGGGTGTTGAGTCCAGTTCACTGAGCAAGGAGTAGGTCTTGTCTACTACATATTGGGTTTATGGAACGGTATCTGAGCTAATTTGAAATCCTTGTTTTATGCATCACCCCACCTCACCTTGCCCGTTCAGCAGCCATAGTGTGCTTCCTAAACATGTGACTCTGTTCTGTTTTGTAATTTAGTTCAAGTGTAGCGGTTTTTACATTCCCTCTATAAGTGATATCTTATGATAAGTGTCTTTTTCTGTGTGACTAATTTCACTTAGAATCGTCGTACCTAAATCCACTCATCGTGCTGTTACTAGCCTTATGACGTTGATTTCATGGCTGAGTGATATTCCGTTGTACATGAGGACCCCAACTTCTTTATCCATTTTTCTCTTTCCTAGGATATTTAAGGTGTAATGAAGTGGGGGTTCTTGTCAACAGAGCAGCCCTAAACTTTGGGGTGCCTGTGTCTTGCTGATTTTTAGTTTTCCCAATTTATACGCCCATGAGTGGAAGTGCCCTATGCTCTCCAAGCTGTGTTATTTAGATGTTTCAGGACACACTTTACACTTCTCCAGAGTGTCTGTTGGCAATATACATCCCGCCCATCAGCGTAGCAAGGCTCCCATTTCTCCATGGCCGGTCCTGCATTTCTGGTTTGGACACGTTTTTCCGCATGGCCCTTTTGCCCGCTGGGAAGCGAGACTTCTTTGGAGCGCTGATTTGCCTTTCCAGGTTGCTTGGTTGGCCAAAAAGGGCGTATGCGTTTTTTCCTGAATATATTCAGGAAAAAACGCATACGCCCTTTTTGGCCAAGGGCATCATTGTTCACGTTTTGCCGCTTTTCATGTGATTTCAAGGCGATTCGAATCTACCTCCTGAAATCTGTTTCCTACAATTCTTCCTTGCTTTCAAAGCCTCTTCGTTGCCTTCCCTTAATATATTTGTGGACGAGAGGTATCATTTAAAACTCTGCAGGTTTGTGAATTGCCGTGACCCTTAGCTCCATTTTTCAACTCACTTTTTTGGGAGTGGGCCGCAAAAGTGCAGGATTGCTTCAGGCCCTCTTCTGGTTCTGGGGGGCAGGCTGAGGTTGTGCTCAATTCTTCTTCCTGATGGGAAAATAGAGTGACCTGTGCCTGTCCCAACACCTAGAGCTAGTCTCTCATTGGTTCCCCCTCTTCCCGTTCATCCTCAGGACAAATTGCAACCTGTACGGAACAGGAGGTTAAAGGTGCTGATTCTCCAAGGAGGGAGATGGCTAGTAAATTGGCTGCAATGGCGAACCCGAGCACAAGGAGATGAGAAATGAGGTGAGTTTTAGAAACCTTTCCCGATCACACGGTGTGCCATCTTCTGGGTTTCTCATGCACGTTTTCGATGTAGGAAGATGCCCTTGAACCTGGAGATTTGGGACCCATGGGATGGGTACCATGCAATATTACTTGAAAGGGTCTGCGTTGGCTCACCCAACCTCACCGAACCTCACAGCCCCAAGAGTGTCCACCCTTATGTCTCAATCAGCTGTGGGTCTAGATATGGTCAATCCAGGTTGCATCACAGCCCCTGAAGGAATTTTCTAAGAATTTCTCTCTCTTTCACTGTCTTTGTTTCACTGGTTTTTAAAAGTAATTTATTTTTATAATGGGGTTTAGCTGCTTTTCACGGCTGTGTTTATGCCGCTTTACACCCCCTTGACTCACTTACAGAGAGATATCAATACATAGGTTTGAAGATTCTTACTAGTCAGATATATTCTTGTGCGGTGAATAGGGGGTGTTGAGTCCAGTTCACTGAAAAAGGAATAGGTCTTGTCTCTTACATACTGGGTTTATGGAACGGTATCTGAGCTAATTTGAAACCCTTGTTTTATGCATCACCCCACCTCACCTTGCCCGTTCAGCAGCCATAGTGTGTTTTCTAAACGTCTGACTCTGTTCTGTTTTGCAATTCAGTTCAAGTGTAGCAGTTTTTACATTCCCTCTATAAGTGATATCTTATGATAAGTGTCTTTTTCTGTGTGACTTATTTCACTTAGAATCGTCGTACCTAAATCCACTCATCGTGCTGCTACTAGCCTTATGACGTTGATTTCATGGCTGAGTGATATTCCATTGTACATGAGGACCACAACTTCTTTATCCATTTTTCTCTTTCCTAGGATATTTAAGGTGTAATGAAGTGGCGGTTCTTGTCAACAGAGCAGCCCTAAACTTTGCGGTGCCTGTGTCATGCTGATTTTTAGTTTTCCCAATTTATACGCCCATGAGTGGAAGTGCCCTACGCTCTCCAAGCTGTGTTTTTTAGATGTTTCAGAACACACCGTACACTTCTCCAGAGTGGCTGTTGGCAATTTACATCCCACCCATCAGCGTAGCAAGGCTCCCATTTCTCCATGGCCAGTCCTGCATTTCTGGTTTGGACACTTTTTTCCGCATGGCCCTTTTGCCCGCTGGGAAGCGAGACTTCTTTGTAGCGCTGATTTGCCTTTCCAGGTTGCTTGGTTGGCCAAAAAGTGCGTATGCGTTTTTTCCTGAATATATTCAGGTAAAAACGCATACGCCCTTTTTGGCCAAGGGCATCATTGTCCACGTTTTGCCGCTTTTCATGTGCTTTCAAGGCGATTCGAATCTACCTCCTGAAATCTGTTTCCTGCAATTCTGCCTTGCTTTCAAAGCCTCTTCGTTGCCTTCCCTTAATATATTTGTGGACGAGAGTTATCATTTAAAACTCTGCAGGTTTGTGAATTGCAGTGCCCCTGAGCTCCATTTTTCAACTCGCTTTTTTGGGAGCGGGCCGCAAAAGCGCAGGATTGCTTCAGGCTCTCTTCTGGTTCTGGGGGGCAGGCTGAGCTTGTGGTTAATTCTTCTTCCTGATGGGAAAATAGAGTGACCTGTGCCTGTCCCAACACCTAGAGCTAGTCTCTCATTGGTTCCCCCTCTTCCCGTTCATCCTCAGGACAAATTGCAACCTGTACGGAACAGGAGGTTAAAGGTGCTGATTCTCCAAGGAGGGAGATGGCTAGTAAATCGGCTGGAATGGCGAACCAGAGCAAAGGAGATGAGAAATGAGGTGCGTTTTAGAAACCTTTCCCGATCACAAGGTGTACCATCTTCTGGGTTTCTCATGCCTGTTTTCGATGTAGGAAGATGGCCTTGAACCTGGAGATTTGGGACCCATGGGATGGGTACCATGCAGTATTACTTGAAAGGGTCTGCGTTGGCTCACCCAACCTCACCGAACCTCTCAGCCCAAAGAGTGTCCACCCTTATGTCTCAATCAGCTGTGGGTCTAGATATGGTCAATCCAGGTTGCATCACAGCCCCTGAACGAATTTTGTAAGAATTTCTCTCTCTTTCACTGTCTTTGTTTCATGGGTTTTGAAAAGTAATTTATTTTTATAATGGGGTTTAGCTGCTTTTCACGGCTGTGTTTATGCCGCTTTACACCCCCTTGACTCACTTACAGAGAGATATCAATACATAGGTTTGAAGATTCTTACTAGTCAGATATATTCTTGTGCGGTGAATAGGGGGTGTTGAGTCCAGTTCACTGAAAAAGGAATAGGTCTTGTCTCTTACATATTGGGTTTATGGAACGGTATCTGAGCTAATTTGAAACCCTTGTTTTATGCATCACCCCACCTCACCTTTCCCGTTCAGCAGCCATAGTGTGTTTTCTAAACGTGTGACTCTGTTCTGTTTTGCAATTCAGTTCAAGTGTAGCGGTTTTTACATTCCCTCTAGAAGTGATATCTTATGATAAGTGTCTTTTTCTGTGTGACTTATTTCACTTAGAATCGTCGTACCTAAATCCACTCATCGTGCTGCTACTAGCCTTATGACGTTGATTTCATGGCTGAGTGATATTCCATTGTACATGAGGACCACAACTTCTTTATCCATTTTTCTCTTTCTTAGGATATTTAAGGTGTAATGAAGTGGGGGTTCTTGTCAACAGAGCAGCCCTAAACTTTGGGGTGCCTGTGTCTTGCTGATTTTTAGTTTTCCCAATTTATACGCCCATGAGTGGAAGTGCCCTATGCTCTCCAAGCTGTGTTTTTTAGATGTTTCAGAACACACCGTACACTTCTCCAGAGTGGCTGTTGGCAATTTACATCCCACCCATCAGCGTAGCAAGGCTCCCATTTCTCCATGGCCGGTCCTGCATTTCTGGTTTGGACACTTTTTTCCACATGGACCTTTTGCCCGCTGGGAAGCGAGACTTCTTTGGAGCGCTGATTTGCTTTTCCAGGTTGCTTGGTTGGCCAAAAAGGGCGTATGCGTTTATTCCTGAATATATTCAGGAAAAAACGCATACGCCCTTTTTGGCCAAGGGCATCATTGTCCCCGTTTTGCCGCTTTTCATGTGATTTCAAGGCGATTCGAATCTACCTCCTGAAATCTGTTTCCTACAATTCTTCCTTGCTTTCAAAGCCTCTTCGTTGCCTTCCCTTAATATATTTGTGGACGAGAGGTATCATTTAAAACTCTGCAGGTTTGTGAATTGCCGTGACCCTTAGCTCCATTTTTCAACTCACTTTTTTGGGAGTGGGCCGCAAAAGTGCAGGATTGCTTCAGGCCCTCTTCTGGTTCTGGGGGGCAGGCTGAGCTTGTGCTCAATTCTTCTTCCTGATGGGAAAATAGAGTGACCTGTGCCTGTCCCAACACCTAGAGCTAGTCTCTCATTGGTTCCCCCTCTTCCCGTTCATCCTCAGGACAAATTGCAACCTGTACGGAACAGGAGGTTAAAGGTGCTGATTCTCCAAGGAGGGAGATGGCTAGTAAATTGGCTGCAATGGCGAACCCGAGCACAAGGAGATGAGAAATGAGGTGAGTTTTAGAAACCTTTCCCGATCACACGGTGTGCCATCTTCTGGGTTTCTCATGCACGTTTTCGATGTAGGAAGATGCCCTTGAACCTGGAGATTTGGGACCCATGGGATGGGTACCATGCAATATTACTTGAAAGGGTCTGCGTTGGCTCACCCAACCTCACCGAACCTCACAGCCCCAAGAGTGTCCACCCTTATGTCTCAATCAGCTGTGGGTCTAGATATGGTCAATCCAGGTTGCATCACAGCCAGTGAAGGAATTTTGTAAGAATTTCTCTCTCTTTCACTGTCTTTGTTTCACTGGTTTTTAAAAGTAATTTATTTTTATAATGGGGTTTAGCTGCTTTTCACGGCTGTGTTTATGCCGCTTTACACCCCCTTGACTCACTTACAGAGAGATATCAATACATAGGTTTGAAGATTCTTACTAGTCAGATATATTCTTGTGCGGTGAATAGGGGGTGTTGAGTCCAGTTCACTGAAAAAGGAATAGGTCTTGTCTCTTACATACTGGGTTTATGGAACGGTATCTGAGCTAATTTGAAACCCTTGTTTTATGCATCACCCCACCTCACCTTGCCCGTTCAGCAGCCATAGTGTGTTTTCTAAACGTCTGACTCTGTTCTGTTTTGCAATTCAGTTCAAGTGTAGCAGTTTTTACATTCCCTCTATAAGTGATATCTTATGATAAGTGTCTTTTTCTGTGTGACTTATTTCACTTAGAATCGTCGTACCTAAATCCACTCATCGTGCTGCTACTAGCCTTATGACGTTGATTTCATGGCTGAGTGATATTCCATTGTACATGAGGACCACAACTTCTTTATCCATTTTTCTCTTTCCTAGGATATTTAAGGTGTAATGAAGTGGCGGTTCTTGTCAACAGAGCAGCCCTAAACTTTGCGGTGCCTGTGTCATGCTGATTTTTAGTTTTCCCAATTTATACGCCCATGAGTGGAAGTGCCCTACGCTCTCCAAGCTGTGTTTTTTAGATGTTTCAGAACACACCGTACACTTCTCCAGAGTGGCTGTTGGCAATTTACATCCCACCCATCAGCGTAGCAAGGCTCCCATTTCTCCATGGCCAGTCCTGCATTTCTGGTTTGGACACTTTTTTCCGCATGGCCCTTTTGCCCGCTGGGAAGCGAGACTTCTTTGTAGCGCTGATTTGCCTTTCCAGGTTGCTTGGTTGGCCAAAAAGGGCGTATGCGTTTTTTCCTGAATATATTCAGGTAAAAACGCATACGCCCTTTTTGGCCAAGGGCATCATTGTCCACGTTTTGCCGCTTTTCATGTGCTTTCAAGGCGATTCGAATCTACCTCCTGAAATCTGTTTCCTGCAATTCTGCCTTGCTTTCAAAGCCTCTTCGTTGCCTTCCCTTAATATATTTGTGGACGAGAGTTATCATTTAAAACTCTGCAGGTTTGTGAATTGCAGTGCCCCTGAGCTCCATTTTTCAACTCGCTTTTTTGGGAGCGGGCCGCAAAAGCGCAGGATTGCTTCAGGCTCTCTTCTGGTTCTGGGGGGCAGGCTGAGCTTGTGGTTAATTCTTCTTCCTGATGGGAAAATAGAGTGACCTGTGCCTGTCCCAACACCTAGAGCTAGTCTCTCATTTTTGCCGCTTTACACCCCCTTGACTCACTTACAGAGAGATATCAATACATAGGTTTGAAGATTCTTACTAGTCAGATATATTCTTGTGCGGTGAATAGGGGGTGTTGAGTCCAGTTCACTGAGCAAGGAGTAGGTCTTGTCTACTACATATTGGGTTTATGGAACGGTATCTGAGCTAATTTGAAATCCTTGTTTTATGCATCACCCCACCTCACCTTGCCCGTTCAGCAGCCATAGTGTGCTTCCTAAACATGTGACTCTGTTCTGTTTTGTAATTTAGTTCAAGTGTAGCGGTTTTTACATTCCCTCTATAAGTGATATCTTATGATAAGTGTCTTTTTCTGTGTGACTAATTTCACTTAGAATCGTCGTACCTAAATCCACTCATCGTGCTGTTACTAGCCTTATGACGTTGATTTCATGGCTGAGTGATATTCCGTTGTACATGAGGACCCCAACTTCTTTATCCATTTTTCTCTTTCCTAGGATATTTAAGGTGTAATGAAGTGGGGGTTCTTGTCAACAGAGCAGCCCTAAACTTTGGGGTGCCTGTGTCTTGCTGATTTTTAGTTTTCCCAATTTATACGCCCATGAGTGGAAGTGCCCTATGCTCTCCAAGCTGTGTTATTTAGATGTTTCAGGACACACTTTACACTTCTCCAGAGTGTCTGTTGGCAATATACATCCCGCCCATCAGCGTAGCAAGGCTCCCATTTCTCCATGGCCGGTCCTGCATTTCTGGTTTGGACACGTTTTTCCGCATGGCCCTTTTGCCCGCTGGGAAGCGAGACTTCTTTGGAGCGCTGATTTGCCTTTCCAGGTTGCTTGGTTGGCCAAAAAGGGCGTATGCGTTTTTTCCTGAATATATTCAGGAAAAAACGCATACGCCCTTTTTGGCCAAGGGCATCATTGTTCACGTTTTGCCGCTTTTCATGTGATTTCAAGGCGATTCGAATCTACCTCCTGAAATCTGTTTCCTACAATTCTTCCTTGCTTTCAAAGCCTCTTCGTTGCCTTCCCTTAATATATTTGTGGACGAGAGGTATCATTTAAAACTCTGCAGGTTTGTGAATTGCCGTGACCCTTAGCTCCATTTTTCAACTCACTTTTTTGGGAGTGGGCCGCAAAAGTGCAGGATTGCTTCAGGCCCTCTTCTGGTTCTGGGGGGCAGGCTGAGCTTGTGCTCAATTCTTCTTCCTGATGGGAAAATAGAGTGACCTGTGCCTGTCCCAACACCTAGAGCTAGTCTCTCATTGGTTCCCCCTCTTCCCGTTCATCCTCAGGACAAATTGCAACCTGTACGGAACAGGAGGTTAAAGGTGCTGATTCTCCAAGGAGGGAGATGGCTAGTAAATTGGCTGCAATGGCGAACCCGAGCACAAGGAGATGAGAAATGAGGTGAGTTTTAGAAACCTTTCCCGATCACACGGTGTGCCATCTTCTGGGTTTCTCATGCACGTTTTCGATGTAGGAAGATGCCCTTGAACCTGGAGATTTGGGACCCATGGGATGGGTACCATGCAATATTACTTGAAAGGGTCTGCGTTGGCTCACCCAACCTCACCGAACCTCACAGCCCCAAGAGTGTCCACCCTTATGTCTCAATCAGCTGTGGGTCTAGATATGGTCAATCCAGGTTGCATCACAGCCAGTGAAGGAATTTTGTAAGAATTTCTCTCTCTTTCACTGTCTTTGTTTCACTGGTTTTTAAAAGTAATTTATTTTTATAATGGGGTTTAGCTGCTTTTCACGGCTGTGTTTATGCCGCTTTACACCCCCTTGACTCACTTACAGAGAGATATCAATACATAGGTTTGAAGATTCTTACTAGTCAGATATATTCTTGTGCGGTGAATAGGGGGTGTTGAGTCCAGTTCACTGAAAAAGGAATAGGTCTTGTCTCTTACATACTGGGTTTATGGAACGGTATCTGAGCTAATTTGAAACCCTTGTTTTATGCATCACCCCACCTCACCTTGCCCGTTCAGCAGCCATAGTGTGTTTTCTAAACGTCTGACTCTGTTCTGTTTTGCAATTCAGTTCAAGTGTAGCAGTTTTTACATTCCCTCTATAAGTGATATCTTATGATAAGTGTCTTTTTCTGTGTGACTTATTTCACTTAGAATCGTCGTACCTAAATCCACTCATCGTGCTGCTACTAGCCTTATGACGTTGATTTCATGGCTGAGTGATATTCCATTGTACATGAGGACCACAACTTCTTTATCCATTTTTCTCTTTCCTAGGATATTTAAGGTGTAATGAAGTGGCGGTTCTTGTCAACAGAGCAGCCCTAAACTTTGCGGTGCCTGTGTCATGCTGATTTTTAGTTTTCCCAATTTATACGCCCATGAGTGGAAGTGCCCTACGCTCTCCAAGCTGTGTTTTTTAGATGTTTCAGAACACACCGTACACTTCTCCAGAGTGGCTGTTGGCAATTTACATCCCACCCATCAGCGTAGCAAGGCTCCCATTTCTCCATGGCCAGTCCTGCATTTCTGGTTTGGACACTTTTTTCCGCATGGCCCTTTTGCCCGCTGGGAAGCGAGACTTCTTTGTAGCGCTGATTTGCCTTTCCAGGTTGCTTGGTTGGCCAAAAAGTGCGTATGCGTTTTTTCCTGAATATATTCAGGTAAAAACGCATACGCCCTTTTTGGCCAAGGGCATCATTGTCCACGTTTTGCCGCTTTTCATGTGCTTTCAAGGCGATTCGAATCTACCTCCTGAAATCTGTTTCCTGCAATTCTGCCTTGCTTTCAAAGCCTCTTCGTTGCCTTCCCTTAATATATTTGTGGACGAGAGTTATCATTTAAAACTCTGCAGGTTTGTGAATTGCAGTGCCCCTGAGCTCCATTTTTCAACTCGCTTTTTTGGGAGCGGGCCGCAAAAGCGCAGGATTGCTTCAGGCTCTCTTCTGGTTCTGGGGGGCAGGCTGAGCTTGTGGTTAATTCTTCTTCCTGATGGGAAAATAGAGTGACCTGTGCCTGTCCCAACACCTAGAGCTAGTCTCTCATTTTTGCCGCTTTACACCCCCTTCACTCACTTACAGAGAGATATCAATACATAGGTTTGAAGATTCTTACTAGTCAGATATATTCTTGTGCGGTGAATAGGGGGTGTTGAGTCCAGTTCACTGAAAAAGGAATAGGTCTTGTCTCTTACATATTGGGTTTATGGAACGGTATCTGAGCTAATTTGAAACCCTTGTTTTATGCATCACCCCACCACACCTTGCCCGTTCAGCAGCCATAGTGTGTTTTCTAAACGTGTGACTCTGTTCTGTTTTGCAATTCAGTTCAAGTGTAGCGGTTTTTACATTCCCTCTAGAAGTGATATCTTATGATAAGTGTCTTTTTCTGTGTGACTTATTTCACTTAGAATCGTCGTACCTAAATCCACTCATCGTGCTGCTACTAGCCTTATGACGTTGATTTCATGGCTGAGTGATATTCCATTGTACATGAGGACCACAACTTCTTTATCCATTTTTCTCTTTCCTAGGATATTTAAGGTGTAATGAAGTGGGGGTTCTTGTCAACAGAGCAGCCCTAAACTTTGGGGTGCCTGTGTCTTGCTGATTTTTAGTTTTCCCAATTTATACGCCCATGAGTGGAAGTGCCCTATGCTGTCCAAGCTGTGTTTTTTAGATGTTTCAGAACACACCGTACACTTCTCCAGAGTGGCTGTTGGCAATTTACATCCCACCCATCAGCGTAGCAAGGCTCCCATTTCTCCATGGCCGGTCCTGCATTTCTGGTTTGGACACTTTTTTCCGCATGGCCCTTTTGCCCGCTGGGAAGCGAGACTTCTTTGGAGCGCTGATTGGCCTTTCCAGGTTGCTTGGTTGGCCAAAAAGGGCGTATGCGTTTTTTCCTGAATATATTCAGGAAAAAACGCATACGCCCTTTTTGGCCAAGGGCATCATTGTCCACGTTTTGCCGCTTTTCATGTGCTTTCAAGGCGATTCGAATCTACCTCCTGAAATCTGTTTCCTGCAATTCTGCCTTGCTTTCAAAGCCTCTTCGTTGCCTTCCCTTAATATATTTGTGGACGAGAGGTATCATTTAAAACTCTGCAGGTTTGTGAATTGCAGTGCCCCTGAGCTCCATTTTTCAACTCGCTTTTTTGGGAGCTGGCCGCAAAAGCGCAGGATTGCTTCAGGCACTCTTCTGGTTCTGGGGGGCAGGCTGAGCTTGTGCTTAATTCTTCTTCCTGATGGGAAAATAGAGTGACCTGTGCCTGTCCCAACACCTAGAGCTAGTCTCTCATTGGTTCCCCCTCTTCCCGTTCATCCTCAGGACAAATTGCAACCTGTACGGAACAGGAGGTTAAAGGTGCTGATTCTCCAAGGAGGGAGATGGCTAGTAAATCGGCTGGAATGGCGAACCCGAGCAAAGGAGATGAGAAATGAGGTGCGTTTTAGAAACCTATCCCGATCACACGGTGTACCATCTTCTGGGTTTCTCATGCCTGTTTTCGATGTAGGAAGATGCCCTTGAACCTGGAGATTTGGGACCCATGGGATGGGTACCATGCCGTATTACTTGAAAGGGTCTGCGTTGGCTCACCCAACCTCACCGAACCTCTCAGCCCCAAGAGTGTCCACCCTTATGTCTCAATCAGCTGTGGGTCTAGATATGGTCAATCCAGGTTGCATCACAGCCCCTGAACGAATTTTGTAAGAATTTCTCTCTCTTTCACTGTCTTTGTTTCACGGGTTTTGAAAAGTAATTTATTTTTATAATGGGGTTTAGCTGCTTTTCACGGCTGTGTTTATGCCGCTTTACACCCCCTTGACTCACTTACAGAGAGATATCAATACATAGGTTTGAAGATTCTTACTAGTCAGATATATTCTTGTGCGGTGAATAGGGGGTGTTGAGTCCAGTTCACTGAAAAAGGAATAGGTCTTGTCTCTTACTTATTGGGTTTATGGAACGGTATCTGAGCTAATTTGAAACCCTTGTTTTATGCATCACCCCACCTCACCTTGCCCGTTCAGCAGCCATAGTGTGTTTTCTAAACGTGTGACTCTGTTCTGTTTTGTAATTCAGTTCAAGTGTAGCGGTTTTTACATTCCCTCTAGAAGTGATATCTTATGATAAGTGTCTTTTTCTGTGTGACTTATTTCACTTAGAATCGTCGTACCTAAATCCACTCATCGTGCTGCTACTAGCCTTATGACGTTGATTTCATGGCTGAGTGATATTCCATTGTACATGAGGACCACAACTTCTTTATCCATTTTTCTCTTTCCTAGGATATTTAAGGTGTAATGAAGTGGGGGTTCTTGTCAACAGAGCAGCCCTAAACTTTGGGGTGCCTGTGTCTTGCTGATTTTTCGTTTTCCCAATTTATACGCCCATGAGTGGAAGTGCCCTATGCTCTCCAAGCTGTGTTTTTTAGATGTTTCAGAACACACCGTACACTTCTCCAGAGTGGCTGTTGGCAATTTACATCCCACCCATCAGCGTAGCAAGGCTCCCATTTCTCCATGGCCGGTCCTGCATTTCTGGTTTGGACACTTTTTTCCGCATGGCCCTTTTGCCCGCTGGGAAGCGAGACTTCTTTGGAGCGCTGATTGGCCTTTCCAGGTTGCTTGGTTGGCCAAAAAGGGCGTATGCGTTTTTTCCAGAATATATTCAGGAAAAAACGCATACGCCCTTTTTGTCCAAGGGCATCATTGTCCACGTTTTGCCGCTTTTCATGTGCTTTCAAGGCGATTCGAATCTACCTCCTGAAATCTGTTTCCTGCAATTCTGCCTTGCTTTCAAAGCCTCTTCGTTACCTTCCCTTAATATATTTGTGGACGAGAGGTATCATTTAAAACTCTGCAGGTTTGTGAATTGCAGTGCCCCTGAGCTCCATTTTTCAACCTGCTTTTTTGGTAGCTGGCCGCAAAAGCGCAGGATTGCTTCAGGCCCTCTTCTGGTTCTGGGGGGCAGGCTGAGCTTGTGCTTAATTCTTCTTCCTGATGGGAAATTAGAGTGACCTGTGCCTGTCCCAACACCTAGAGCTAGTCTCTCATTGGTTCCCCCTCTTCCCGTTCATCCTCAGGACAAATTGCAACCTGTACGGAACAGGAGGTTAAAGGTGCTGATTCTCCAAGGAGGGAGATGGCTAGTAAATCGGCTGGAATGGCGAACCCGAGCAAAGGAGATGAGAAATGAGGTGCGTTTTAGAAACCTTTCCCGATCACACGGTGTACCATCTTCTGGGTTTCTCATGCCTGTTTTCGACGTAGGAAGATGCCCTTGAACCTGGAGATTTGGGACCCATGGGATGGGTACCATGCAGTATTACTTGAAAGGGTCTGCGTTGGCTCACCCAACCTCACCGAACCTCTCAGCCCCAAGAGTGTCCACCCTTATGTCTCAATCAGCTGTGGGTCTAGATATGGTCAATCCAGGTTGCATCACAGCCCCTGAACGAATTTTGTAAGAATTTCTCTCTCTTTCACTGTCTTTGTTTCACGGGTTTTGAAAAGTAATTTATTTTTATAATGGGGTTTAGCTGCTTTTCACGGCTGTGTTTATGCCGCTTTACACCCCCTTGACTCACTTACAGAGAGATATCAATACATAGGTTTGAAGATTCTTACTAGTCAGATATATTCTTGTGCGGTGAATAGGGGGTGTTGAGTCCAGTTCACTGAAAAAGGAATAGGTCTTGTCTCTTACATATTGGGTTTATGGAACGGTATCTGAGCTAATTTGAAACCCTTGTTTTATGCATCACCCCACCTCACCTTGCCCGTTCAACAGCCATAGTGTGTTTTCTAAACGTGTGACTCTGTTCTGTTTTGCAATTCAGTTCAAGTGTAGCGGTTTTTACATTCCCTCTAGAAGTGATATCTTATGATAAGTGTCTTTTTCTGTGTGACTTATTTCACTTAGAATCGTCGTACCTAAATCCACTCATCGTGCTGCTACTAGCCTTATGACGTTGATTTCATGGCTGAGTGATATTCCATTGTACATGAGGACCCCAACTTCTTTATCCATTTTTCTCTTTCCTAGGATATTTAAGGTGTAATGAAGTGGGGGTTCTTGTCAACAGAGCAGCCCTAAACTTTGGGGTGCCTGTGTCTTGCTGATTTTTAGTTTTCCCAATTTATACGCCCATGAGTGGAAGTGCCCTATGCTCTCCAAGCTGTGTTTTTTAGATGTTTCAGAACACACCGTACACTTCTCCAGAGTGGCTGTTGGCAATTTACATCCCACCCATCAGCGTAGCAAGGCTCCCATTTCTCCATGGCCGGTCCTGCATTTCTGGTTTGGACACTTTTTCCGCATGGCCCTTTTGCCCGCTGGGAAGCGAGACTTCTTTGGAGCGCTGATTGGCCTTTCCAGGTTGCTTGGTTGGCCAAAAAGGCGTATGCGTTTTTTCCTGAATATATTCAGGAAAAAACGCATACACCCTTTTTGGCCAAGGGCATCATTGTCCACGTTTTGCCGCTTTTCATGTGCTTTCAAGGCGATTGGAATCTACCTCCTGAAATCTGTTTCCTGCAATTCTGCCTTGCTTTCAAAGCCTCTTCGTTGCCTTCCCTTAATATATTTGTGGACGAGAGGTATCATTTAAAACTCTGCAGTTTTGTGAATTGCAGTGCCCCTGAGCTCCATTTTTCAACTCGCTTTTTTGGGTGCTGGCCGCAAAAGCGCAGGATTTCTTCAGGCCCTCTTCTGGTTCTGGGGGGCAGGCTGAGCTTGTGGTTAATTCTTCTTCCTGATGGGAAAATAGAGTGACCTGTTCCTGTCCCAACACCTAGAGCTAGTCTCTCATTGGTTCCCCCTCTTCCCGTTCATCCTCAGGACAAATTGCAACATGTACGGAACAGGAGGTTAAAGGTGCTGATTCTCCAAGGAGGGAGATGGCTAGTAAATCGGCTGGAATGGCGAACCCGAGCAAAGGAGATGAGAAATGAGGTGCGTTTTAGAAACCTATCCCGATCACACGGTGTACCATCTTCTGGGTTTCTCATGCCTGTTTTCGATGTAGGAAGATGCCCTTGAACCTGGAGATTTGGGACCCATGGGATGGGTACCATGCCGTATTACTTGAAAGGGTCTGCGTTGGCTCACCCAACCTCACCGAACCTCTCAGCCCCAAGAGTGTCCACCCTTACGTCTCAATCAGCTGTGGGTCTAGATATGGTCAATCCAGGTTGCATCACAGCCCCTGAAAGAATTTTGTAAGAATTTCTCTCTCTTTCACTGTCTTTGTTTCACGGGTTTTGAAAAGTAATTTATTTTTATAATGGGGTTTAGCTGCTTTTCACGGCTGTGTTTATGCCGCTTTACACCCCCTTGACTCACTTACAGAGAGATATCAATACATAGGTTTGAAGATTCTTACTAGTCAGATATATTCTTGTGCGGTGAATAGGGGGTGTTGAGTCCAGTTCACTGAAAAAGGAATAGGTCTTGTCTCTTACATATTGGGTTTATGGAACGGTATCTGAGCTAATTTGAAACCCTTGTTTTATGCATCACCCCACCTCACCTTGCCCGTTCAGCAGCCATAGTGTGTTTTCTAAACGTGTGACTCTGTTCTGTTTTGCAATTCAGTTCAAGTGTAGCGGTTTTTACATTCCCTCTAGAAGTGATATCTTATGATAAGTGTCTTTTTCTGTGTGACTTATTTCACTTAGAATCGTCGTACCTAAATCCACTCATCGTGCTGCCACTAGCCTTATGACGTTGATTTCATGGCTGAGTGATATTCCATTGTACATGAGGACCACAACTTCTTTATCCATTTTTCTCTTTCCTAGGATATTTAGGGTGTAATGAAGTGGGGGTTCTTGTCAACAGAGCAGCCCTAAACTTTGGGGTCCCTGTGTCTTGCTGATTTTTAGTTTTCCCAATTTATACGCCCATGAGTGGAAGTGCCCTATGCTCTCCAAGCTGTGTTTTTTAGATGTTTCAGAACACACCGTACACTTCTCCAGAGTGGCTGTTGGCAATTTACATCCCACCCATCAGCGTAGCAAGGCTCCCATTTCTCCATGGCCGGTCCTGCATTTCTGGTTTGGACACTTTTTTCCGCATGGCCCTTTTGCCCGCTGGGAAGCGAGACTTCTTTGGAGCGCTGATTGGCCTTTCCAGGTTGCTTGGTTGGCCAAAAAGGGCGTATGCGTTTTTTCCTGAATATATTCAGGAAAAAACGCATACGCCCTTTTTGGCCAAGGGCATCATTGTCCACGTTTTGCCGCTTTTCATGTGCTTTCAAGGCGATTCGAATCTACCTCCTGAAATCTGTTTCCTGCAATTCTGCCTTGTTTTCAAAGCCTCTTCGTTGCCTTCCCTTAATATATTTGTGGACGAGAGTTATCATTTAAAACTCTGCAGGTTTGTGAATTGCAGTGCCCCTGAGCTCCATTTTTCAACTCGCTTTTTTGGGAGCTGGCCGCAAAAGCGCAGGATTGCTTCAGGCCCTCTTCTGGTTCTGGGGGGCAGGCTGAGCTTGTGCTTAATTCTTCTTCCTGATGGGAAAATAGAGTGACCTGTGCCTGTCCCAACACCTAGAGCTAGTCTCTCATTGGTTCCCCCTCTTCCCGTTCATCCTCAGGACAAATTGCAACCTGTACGGAACAGGAGGTTAAAGGTGCTGATTCTCCAAGGAGGGAGATGGCTAGTAAATCGGCTGGAATGGCGAACCCGAGCAAAGGAGATGAGAAATGAGGTGCGTTTTAGAAACCTTTCCCGATCACACGGTGTACCATCTTCTGGGTTTCTCATGCCTGTTTTCGACGTAGGAAGATGCCCTTGAACCTGGAGATTTGGGACCCATGGGATGGGTACCATGCAGTATTACTTGAAAGGGTCTGCGTTGGCTCACCCAAGCTCACCGAACCTCTCAGCCCCAAGAGTGTCCACCCTTATGTCTCAATCAGCTGTGGGTCTAGATATGGTCAATCCAGGTTGCATCACAGCCCCTGAACGAATTTTGGAAGAATTTCTCTCTCTTTCACTGTCTTTGTTTCACGGGTTTTGAAAAGTAATTTATTTTTATAATGGGGTTTAGCTGCTTTTCACGGCTGTGTTTATGCTGCTTTACACCCCCTTGACTCACTTACAGAGAGATATCAATACATAGGTTTGAAGATCCTTACTAGTCAGATATATTCTTGTGCGGTGAATAGGGGGTGTTGAGTCCAGTTCACTGAAAAAGGAATAGGTCTTGTCTCTTACATATTGGGTTTATGGAACGGTATCTGAGCTAATTTGAAACCCTTGTTTTATGCATCACCCCACCTCACCTTGCCCGTTCAGCAGCCATAGTGTGTTTTGTAAACGTGTGACTCTGTTCTGTTTTGCAATTCAGTTCAAGTGTAGCGGTTTTTACATTCCCTCTAGAAGTGATATCTTATGATAAGTGTCTTTTTCTGTGTGACTTATTTCACTTAGAATCGTCGTACCTAAATCCACTCATCGTGCTGCTACTAGCCTTATGACGTTGATTTCATGGCTGAGTGATATTCCATTGTACATGAGGACCACAACTTCTTTATCCATTTTTCTCTTTCCTAGGATATTTAAGGTGTAATGAAGTGGGGGTTCTTGTCAACAGAGCAGCCCTAAACTTTGGGGTGCCTGTGTCTTGCTGATTTTTAGTTTTCCCAATTTATACGCCCATGAGTGGAAGTGCCCTATGCTCTCCAAGCTGTGTTTTTTAGATGTTTCAGAACACACCGTACACTTCTCCAGAGTGGCTGTTGGCAATTTACATCCCACCAATCAGCGTAGCAAGGCTCCCATTTTTCCATGGCCGGTCCTGCATTTCTGGTTTGGACACTTTTTTCCGCATGTCCCTTTTGCCCGCTGGGAAGCGAGACTTCTTTGGACCGCTGATTGGCCTTTCCAGGTTGCTTGGTTGGCCAAAAAGGGCGTATGCGTTTTTTCCTGAATATATTCAGGAAAAAACGCATACGCCCTTATTGGCCAAGGGCATCATTGTCCACGTTTTGCCGCTTTTCATATGCTTTCAAGGCAATTCGAATCTACCTCCTGAAATCTGTTTCCTGCAATTCTGCCTTGCTTTCAAAGCCTCTTCGTTGCCTTCCCTTAATATATTTGTGGACGAGAGGTATCATTTAAAACTCTGCATGTTTGTGAATTGCAGTGCCCCTGAGCTCCATTTTTCAACTCGCTTTTTTGGGAGCTGGCCGCAAAAGGGCAGGATTGCTCCAGGCCCTCTTCTGGTTCTGGGGGGCAGGCTGAGCTTGTGCTTAATTCTTCTTCCTGATGGGAAAATAGAGTGACCTGTGCCTGTCCCAACACCTAGAGCTAGTCTCTCATTGGTTCCCCCTCTTCCCGTTCATCCTCAGGACAAATTGCAACCTGTACGGAACAGGAGGTTAAAGGTGCTGATTCTCCAAGGAGGGAGATGGCTAGTAAATCGGCTGGAATGGCGAACCCGAGCAAAGGAGATGAGAAATGAGGTGCGTTTTAGAAACCTTTCCCGATCACACGGTGTACCATCTTCTGGGTTTCTCATGCCTGTTTTCGATGTAGGAAGATGCCCTTGAACCTGGAGATTTGGGACCCATGGGATGGGTACCATGCCGTATTACTTGAAAGGGTCTGCGTTGGCTCACCCAACCTCACCCAACCTCTCATCCCCAAGAGTGTCCACCCTTATGTCTCAATCAGCTGTGGGTCTAGATATGGTCAATCCAGGTTGCATCACAGCCCCTGAACGAATTTTGTAAGAATTTCTCTCTCTTTCACTGTCTTTGTTTCACGGGTTTTGAAAAGTAATTTATTTTTATAATGGGGTTTAGCTGCTTTTCACGGCTGTGTTTATGCCGCTTTACACCCCCTTGACTCACTTACAGAGAGATATCAATACATAGGTTTGAAGATTCTTACTAGTCAGATATATTCTTGTGTGGTGAATAGGGGGTGTTGAGTCCAGTTCACTGAAAAAGGAATAGGTCTTGTCTCTTACATATTGGGTTTATGGAACGGTATCTGAGCTAATTTGAAACCCTTGTTTTATGCATCACCCCACCTCACCTTGCCCGTTCAGCAGCCATAGTGTGTTTTCTAAACGTGTGACTCTGTTCTGTTTTGTAATTCAGTTCAAGTGTAGCGGTTTTTACATTCCCTCTAGAAGTGATATCTTATGATAAGTGTCTTTTTCTGTGTGACTTATTTCACTTAGAATCGTCCTACATAAATCCACTCATCGTGCTGCTACTAGCCTTATGAAGTTGATTTCATGGCTGAGTGATATTCCATTGTACATGAGGACCACAACTTCTTTATCCATTTTTCTCTTTCCTAGGATATTTAAGGTGTAATGAAGTGGGGGTTCTTGTCAACAGAGCAGCCCTAAACTTTGGGGTGCCTGTGTCTTGCTGATTTTTAGTTTTCCCAATTTATACGCCCATGAGTGGAAGTGCCCTATGCTCTCCAAGCTGTGTTTTTTAGATGTTTCAGAACACACCGTACACTTCTCCAGAGTGGCTGTTGGCAATTTACATCCCACCCATCAGCGTAGCAAGGCTCCCATTTCTCCATGGCCGGTCCTTCATTTCTGGTTTGGGCACTTTTTTCCGCATGGCCCTTTTGCCCGCTGGGAAGCGAGACTTCTTTGGAGCGCTGATTGGCCTTTCCAGGTTGCTTGGTTGGCCAAAAAGGGCGTATGCCTTTTTTCCTGAATATATTCAGGAAAAAACGCATACGCCCTTTTTGGCCAAGGGCATCATTGTCCACGTTTTGCCGCT
Source organism: Balaenoptera acutorostrata (assembly GCF_949987535.1). Taxonomy (NCBI): domain Eukaryota; kingdom Metazoa; phylum Chordata; class Mammalia; order Artiodactyla; family Balaenopteridae; genus Balaenoptera; species Balaenoptera acutorostrata. The sequence continues at coordinate 73,432 of NW_026646764.1, read as the reverse complement.
TTTCATGTGCTTTCAAGGCGATTCGAATCTACCTCCTGAAATCTGTTTCCTGCAATTCTGCCTTGCTTTCAAAGCCTCTTCGTTGCCTTCCCTTAATATATTTGTGGACGAGAGGTATCATTTAAAACTCTGCAGGTTTGTGAATTGCAGTGCCCCTGAGCTCCATTTTTCAACTCGCTTTTTTGGGAGCTGGCCGCAAAAGCGCAGGATTGCTTCAGGCCCTCTTCTGGTTCTGGGGGGCAGGCTGAGCTTGTGCTTAACTCTTCTTCCTGATGGGAAAATAGAGTGACCTGTGCCTGTCCCTACACCTAGAGCTAGTCTCTCATTGGTTCCCCCTCTTCCCGTTCATCCTCAGAACAAATTGCAACCTGTACGGAACAGGAGGTTAAAGGTGCTGATTCTCCAAGGAGGGAGATGGCTAGTAAATCGGCTGGAATGGCGAACCCGAGCAAAGGAGATGAGAAATGAGGTGCGTTTTAGAAACCTTTCCCGATCACACGGTGTACCATCTTCTGGGTTTCTCATGCCTGTTTTCGATGTAGGAAGATGCCCTTGAACCTGGAGATTTGGGACCCATGGGATGGGTACCATGCAGTATTACTTGAAAGGGTCTGCGTTGGCTCACCCAACCTCACCGAACCTCTCAGCCCCAAGAGTGTCCACCCTTATGTCTCAATCAGCTGTGGGTCTAGATATGGTCAATCCAGGTTGCATCACAGCCCCTGAACGAATTTTGTAAGAATTTCTCTCTCTTTCACTGTCTTCGTTTCACGGGTTTTGAAAAGTAATTTATTTTTATAATGGGGTTTAGCTGCTTTTCACGGCTGTGTTTATGCCGCTTTACACCCCCTTGACTCACTTACAGAGAGATATCAATACATAGGTTTGAAGATTCTTACTAGTCAGATATATTCTTGTGCGGTGAATAGGGGGTGTTGAGTCCAGTTCACTGAAAAAGGAATAGGTATTGTCTCTTACATATTGGGTTTATGGAACGGTATCTGAGCTAATTTGAAACCCTTGTTTTATGCATCACCCCACCTCACCTTGCCCGTTCAGCAGCCATAGTGTGTTTTCTAAACGTGTGACTCTGTTCTGTTTTGTAATTCAGTTCAAGTGTAGCGGTTTTTACATTCCCTCTCGAAGTGATATCTTATGATAAGTGGCTTTTTCTGTGTGACTTATTTCACTTAGAATCGTCGTACCTAAATCCACTCATCGTGCTGCTACTAGCCTTATGACGTTGATTTCATGGCTGAGTGATATTCCATTGTACATGAGGACCCCAACTTCTTTATCCATTTTTCTCTTTCCTAGGATATTTAAGGTGTAATGAAGTGGGGGTTCTTGTCAACAGAGCAGCCCTAAACTTTGGGGTGCCTGTGTCTTGCTGATTTTTAGTTTTCCCAATTTATACGCCCATGAGTGGAAGTGCCCTATGCTCTCCAAGCTGTGTTTTTTAGATGTTTCAGGACACACCGTACACTTTTCCAGAGTGGCTGTTGGCAATTTACATCCCACCCATCAGCGTAGCAAGGCTCCCATTTCTCCATGGCCGGTCCTGCATTTCTGGTTTGGGCACTTTTTTCCGCATGGCCCTTTTGCCCGCTGGGAAGCGAGACTTCTTTGGACCGCTGATTGGCCTTTCCAAGTTGCTTCGTTGGCCAAAAAGGGCGTATGCGTTTTTTCCTGAATATATTCAGGAAAAAACGCATACGCCCTTTTTGGCCAAGGGCATCATTGTCCACGTTTTGCCGCTTTTCATGTGCTTTCAAGGCGATTCGAATCTACCTCCTGAAATCTGTTTCCTGCAATTCTGCCTTGCTTTCAAAGCCTCTTCGTTGCCTTCCCTTAATATATTTGTGGACGAGAGGTATCATTTAAAACTCTGCAGGTTTGTGAATTGCAGTGCCCCTGAGCTCCATTTTTCAACTCGCTTTTTTGGGAGCTGGCCGCAAAAGCGCAGGATTGCTTCAGGCCCTCTTCTGGTTCTGGGGGGCAGGCTGAGCTTGGGCTTAATTCTTCTTCCTGATGGGAAAATAGAGTGACCTGTGCCTGTCCCAACACCTAGAGCTAGTCTCTCATTGGTTCCCCCTCTTCCCGTTCATCCTCAGGACAAATTTCAACCTGTAAGGAACAGGAGGTTAAAGGTGCTGATTCTCCAAAGAGGGAGATGGCTAGTAAATTGGCTGGAATGGCGAACCCGAGCAAAGGAGATGAGAAATGAGGTGCGTTTTAGAAACCTTTCCCGATCACACGGTGTTCCATCTTCTGGGTTTCTCATGCCTGTTTTCGATGTAGGAAGATGCCCTTGAACCTGGAGATTTGGGACCCGTGGGATATGTACCATGCAGTATTACTTGAAAGGGTCTGCGTTGGCTCACCCAACCTCACCGAACCTCTCAGCCCCAAGAGTGTCCACCCTTATGTCTCAATCAGCTGTGGGTCTAGATATGGTCAATCCAGGTTGCATCACAGCCCCTGAAAGAATTTTGTAAGAATTTCTCTCTCTTTCACTGTCTTTGTTTCAAGGGTTTTGAAAAGTAATTTATTTTTATAATGGGGTTTAGCTGCTTTTCACCGCTGTGTTTATGCCGCTTTACACCCCCTTGACTCACTTACAGAGAGATATCAATACATAGGTTTGAAGATTCTTACTAGTCAGATATATTCTTGTGCGGTGAATAGGGGGTGTTGAGTCCAGTTCACTGAAAAAGGAATAGGTCTTGTCTCTTACATATTGGGTTTATGGAACGGTATCTGAGCTAATTTGAAACCCTTGTTTTATGCATCACCCCACCTCACCTTTCCCGTTCAGCAGCCATAGTGTGTTTTCTGAACGTGTGACTCTGTTCTGTTTTGTAATTCAGTTCAAGTGTAGCGGTTTTTACATTCCCTCTCTAAGTGATATCTTATGATAAGTGTCTTTTTCTGTGTGACTTATTTCACTTAGAATCGTCGTACCGAAATCCACTCATCGTGCTGCTACTAGCCTTATGACGTTGATTTCATGGCTGAGTGATATTCCATTGTACATGAGGACCACAACTTCTTTATCCATTTTTCTCTTTCCTAGGATATTTAAGGTGTAATGAAGTGGGGGTTCTTGTCAACAGAGCAGCCCTAAACTTTGGGGTGCCTGTGTCTTGCTGATTTTTAGTTTTCCCAATTTATACGCCCATGAGTGGAAGTGCCCTATGCTCTCCAAGCTGTGTTTTTTAGATGTTTGAGAACACACCGTACACTTCTCCAGAGTGGCTGTTGGCAATTTACATCCCACCCATCAGCGTAGCAATGCTCCCATTTCTCCATGGCCGGTCCTGCATTTCTGGTTTGGGCACTTTTTTCCGCATGGCCCTTTTGCCCGCTGGGAAGCGAGACTTCTTTGGACCGCTGATTGGCCTTTCCAGGTTGCTTGGTTGGCCACAAAGGGCGTATGCGTTTTTTCCTGAATATATTCAGGAAAAAACGCATACGCCCTTTTTGGCCAAGGGCATCATTGTCCACGTTTTGCCGCTTTTCATGTGCTTTCAAGGCGATTCGAATCTACCTCCTGAAATCTGTTTCCTGCAATTCTGCCTTGCTTTCAAAGCCTCTTCGTTGCCTTCCCTTAATATATTTGTGGACGAGAGGTATCATTTAAAACTCTGCAGGTTTGTGAATTGCAGTGCCCCTGAGCTCCATTTTTCAACTCGCTTTTTTGGGAGCTGGCCGCAAAAGCAAAGGATTGCTTCAGGCCCTCTTCTGGTTCTGGGGGGCAGGCTGAGCTTGTGCTTAATTCTTCTTCCTGATGGGAAAATAGAGTGACCTGTGCCTGTCCCAACACCTAGAGCTAGTCTCTCATTGGTTCCCCCTCTTCCCGTTCATCCTCAGGACAAATTGCAACCTGTACGGAACAGGAGGTTAAAGGTGCTGATTCTCCAAGGAGGGAGATGGCTAGTAAATCGGCTGGAATGGCGAACCCGAGCAAAGGAGATGAGAAATGAGGTGCGTTTTAGAAACCTTTCCCGATCACACGGTGTTCCATCTTCTGGGTTTCTCATGCCTGTTTTCGATGTAGGAAGATGCCCTTGAACCTGGAGATTTGGGACCCATGGGATGGGTACCATGCAGTATTACTTGAAAGGGTCTGCGTTGGCTCACCCAACCTCACCGAACCTCTCAGCCCCAAGAGTGTCCACCCTTATGTCTCAATCAGCTGTGGGTCTAGATATGGTCAATCCAGGTTGCATCACAGCCCCTGAACGAATTTTGTAAGAATTTCTCTCTCTTTCACTGTCTTTGTTTCACGGGTTTTGAAAAGTAATTTATTTTTATAATGGGGTTTAGCTGCTTTTCACGGCTGTGTTTATGCCGCTTTACACCCCCTTGACTCACTTACAGAGAGATATCAATACATAGGTTTGAAGATTCTTACTAGTCAGATATATTCTTGTGCGGTGAATAGGGGGTGTTGAGTCCAGTTCACTGAAAAAGGAATAGGTCTTGTCTCTTACATATTGGGTTTATGGAACGGTATCTGAGCTAAATTGAAACCCTTGTTTTATGCATCACCCCACCTCACCTTGCCCGTTCAGCAGCCATAGTGTGTTTTCTAAACGTGTGACTCTGTTCTGTTTTGTAATTCAGTTCAAGTGTAGCGGTTTTTACATTCCCTCTAGAAGTGATATCTTAGGATAAGTGTCTTTTTCTGTGTGACTTATTTCACTTAGAATCGTCGTACCTAAATCCACTCATCGTGCTGCTACTAGCCTTATAACGTTGATTTCATGGCTGAGTGATATTCCATTGTACATGAGGACCACAACTTCTTTATCCATTTTTCTCTTTCCTAGGATATTTAAGGTGTAATGAAGTGGGGGTTCTTGTCAACAGAGCAGCCCTAAACTTTGGGGTGCCTGTGTATTGCTGATTTTTAGTTTTCCCAATTTATACGCCCATGAGTGGAAGTGCCCTATGCTCTCCAAGCTGTGTTTTTTAGATGTTTCAGAACACACCGTACACTTCTCCAGAGTGGCTGTTGGCAATTTACATCCCACCCATCAGCGTAGCAAGGCTCCCATTTCTCCATGGCCGGTCCTGCATTTCTGGTTTGGACACTTTTTTCCGCATGGCCCTTTTGCCCGCTGGGAAGCGAGACTTCTTTGGAGCGCTGATTGGCCTTTCCAGGTTGCTTGATTGGCCAAAAAGGGCGTATGCCTTTTTTCCTGAATATATTCAGGAAAAAACGCATACGCCCTTTTTGGCCAAGGGCATCATTGTCCACGTTTTGCCGCTTTTCATGTGCTTTCAAGGCGATTCGAATCTACCTCCTGAAATCTGTTTCCTGCAATTCTGCCTTGCTTTCAAAGCCTCTTCGTTGCCTTCCCTTAATATATTTGTGGACGAGAGGTATCATTTAAAACTCTGCAGGTTTGTGAATTGCAGTGCCCCTGAGCTCCATTTTTCAACTCGCTTTTTTGGGAGCTGGCCGCAAAAGCGCAGGATTGCTTCAGGCCCTCTTCTGGTTCTGGGGGGCAGGCTGAGCTTGTGCTTAACTCTTCTTCCTGATGGGAAAATAGAGTGACCTGTGCCTGTCCCTACACCTAGAGCTAGTCTCTCATTGGTTCCCCCTCTTCCCGTTCATCCTCAGAACAAATTGCAACCTATACGGAACAGGAGGTTAAAGGTGCTGATTCTCCAAGGAGGGAGATGGCTAGTAAATCGGCTGGAATGGCGAACCCGAGCAAAGGAGATGAGAAATGAGGTGCGTTTTAGAAACCTTTCCCGATCACACGGTGTACCATCTTCTGGGTTTCTCATGCCTGTTTTCGATGTAGGAAGATGCCCTTGAACCTGGAGATTTGGGACCCATGGGATGGGTACCATGCAGTATTACTTGAAAGGGTCTGCGTTGGCTCACCCCACCTCACCGAACCTCTCAGCCCCAAGAGTGTCCACCCTTATGTCTCAATCAGCTGTGGGTCTAGATATGGTCAATCCAGGTTGCATCACAGTCCCTGAACGAATTTTGTAAGAATTTCTCTCTCTTTCACTGTCTTTGTTTCACGGGTTTTGAAGAGTAATTTATTTTTATAATGGGGTTTAGCTGCTTTTCACGGCTGTGTTTATGCCGCTTTACACCCCCTTGACTCACTTACAGAGAGATATCAATACATAGGTTTGAAGATTCTTACTAGTCAGATATATTCTTGTGCGGTGAATAGGGGGTGTTGAGTCCAGTTCACTGAAAAAGGAATAGGTATTGTCTCTTACATATTGGGTTTATGGAACGGTATCTGAGCTAATTTGAAACCCTTGTTTTATGCATCACCCCACCTCACCTTGCCCGTTCAGCAGCCATAGTGTGTTTTCTAAACGTGTGACTCTGTTCTGTTTTGTAATTCAGTTCAAGTGTAGCGGTTTTTACATTCCCTCTCGAAGTGATATCTTATGATAAGTGGCTTTTTCTGTGTGACTTATTTCACTTAGAATCGTCGTACCTAAATCCACTCATCGTGCTGCTACTAGCCTTATGACGTTGATTTCATGGCTGAGTGATATTCCATTGTACATGAGGACCCCAACTTCTTTATCCATTTTTCTCTTTCCTAGGATATTTAAGGTGTAATGAAGTGGGGGTTCTTGTCAACAGAGCAGCCCTAAACTTTGGGGTGCCTGTGTCTTGCTGATTTTTAGTTTTCCCAATTTATACGCCCATGAGTGGAAGTGCCCTATGCTCTCCAAGCTGTGTTTTTTAGATGTTTCAGGACACACCGTACACTTCTCCAGAGTGGCTGTTGGAAATTTACATCCCACCCATCAGCGTAGCAAGGCTCCCATTTCTCCATGGCCGGTCCTGCATTTCTGGTTTGGGCACTTTTTTCCGCATGGCCCTTTTGCCCGCTGGGAAGCGAGACTTCTTTGGACCGCTGATTGGCCTTTCCAAGTTGCTTCGTTGGCCAAAAAGGGCGTATGCGTTTTTTCCTGAATATATTCAGGAAAAAACGCATACGCCCTTTTTGGCCAAGGGCATCATTGTCCACGTTTTGCCGCTTTTCATGTGCTTTCAAGGCGATTCGAATCTACCTCCTGAAATCTGTTTCCTGCAATTCTGCCTTGCTTTCAAAGCCTCTTCGTTGCCTTCCCTTAATATATTTGTGGACGAGAGGTATCATTTAAAACTCTGCAGGTTTGTGAATTGCAGTGCCCCTGAGCTCCATTTTTCAACTCGCTTTTTTGGGAGCTGGCCGCAAAAGCGCAGGATTGCTTCAGGCCCTCTTCTGGTTCTGGGGGGCAGGCTGAGCTTGTCCTTAATTCTTCTTCCTGATGGGAAAATAGAGTGACCTGTGCCTGTCCCAACACCTAGAGCTAGTCTCTCATTGGTTCCCCCTCTTCCCGTTCATCCTCAGGACAAATTGCAACCTGTAAGGAACAGGAGGTTAAAGGTGCTGATTCTCCAAAGAGGGAGATGGCTAGTAAATTGGCTGGAATGGCGAACCCGAGCAAAGGAGATGAGAAATGAGGTGCGTTTTAGAAACCTTTCCCGATCACACGGTGTTCCATCTTCTGGGTTTCTCATGCCTGTTTTCGATGTAGGAAGATGCCCTTGAACCTGGAGATTTGGGACCCGTGGGATATGTACCATGCAGTATTACTTGAAAGGGTCTGCGTTGGCTCACCCAACCTCACCGAACCTCTCAGCCCCAAGAGTGTCCACCCTTATGTCTCAATCAGCTGTGGGTCTAGATATGGTCAATCCAGGTTGCATCACAGCCCCTGAACGAATTTTGTAAGAATTTTTCTCTCTTTCACTGTCTTTGTTTCACGGGTTTTGAAAAGTAATTTATTTTTATAATGGGGTTTAGCTGCTTTTCACGGCTGTGTTTATGCCGCTTTACACCCCCTTGACTCACTTACAGAGAGATATCAATACATAGGTTTGAAGATTCTTACTAGTCAGATATATTCTTGTGCGGTGAATAGGGGGTGTTGAGTCCAGTTCACTGAAAAAGGAATAGGTCTTGTCTCTTACATATTGGGTTTATGGAACGGTATCTGAGCTAATTTGAAACCCTTGTTTTATGCATCACCCCACCTCACCTTTCCCGTTCAGCAGCCATAGTGTGTTTTCTAAACGTGTGACTCTGTTCTGTTTTGTAATTCAGTTCAAGTGTAGCGGTTTTTACATTCCCTCTCTAAGTGATATCTTATGATAAGTGTCTTTTTCTGTGTGACTTATTTCACTTAGAATCGTCGTACCTAAATCCACTCATCGTGCTGCTACTAGCCTTATGACGTTGATTTCATGGCTGAGTGATATTCCATTGTACATGAGGACCACAACTTCTTTATCCATTTTTCTCTTTCCTAGGATATTTAAGGTGTAATGAAGTGGGGGTTCTTGTCAACAGAGCAGCCCTAAACTTTGGGGTGCCTGTGTCTTGCTGATTTTTAGTTTTCCCAATTTATACGCCCATGAGTGGAAGTGCCCTATGCTCTCCAAGCTGTGTTTTTTAGATGTTTGAGAACACACCGTACACTTCTCCAGAGTGGCTGTTGGCAATTTACATCCCACCCATCAGCGTAGCAATGCTCCCATTTCTCCATGGCCGGTCCTGCATTTCTGGTTTGGGCACTTTTTTCCGCATGGCCCTTTTGCCCGCTGGGAAGCGAGACTTCTTTGGACCGCTGATTGGCCTTTCCAGGTTGCTTGGTTGGCCAAAAAGGGCGTATGCGTTTTTTCCTGAATATATTCAGGAAAAAACGCATACGCCCTTTTTGGCCAAGGGCATCATTGTCCACGTTTTGCCGCTTTTCATGTGCTTTCAAGGCGATTCGAATCTACCTCCTGAAATCTGTTTCCTGCAATTCTGCCTTGCTTTCAAAGCCTCTTCGTTGCCTTCCCTTAATATATTTGTGGACGAGAGGTATCATTTAAAACTCTGCAGGTTTGTGAATTGCAGTGCCCCTGAGCTCCATTTTTCAACTCGCTTTTTTGGGAGCTGGCCGCAAAAGCAAAGGATTGCTTCAGGCCCTCTTCTGGTTCTGGGGGGCAGGCTGAGCTTGTGCTTAATTCTTCTTCCTGATGGGAAAATAGAGTGACCTGTGCCTGTCCCAACACCTAGAGCTAGTCTCTCATTGGTTCCCCCTCTTCCCGTTCATCCTCAGGACAAATTGCAACCTGTACGGAACAGGAGGTTAAAGGTGCTGATTCTCCAAGGAGGGAGATGGCTAGTAAATCGGCTGGAATGGCGAACCCGAGCAAAGGAGATGAGAAATGAGGTGCGTTTTAGAAACCTTTCCCGATCACACGGTGTTCCATCTTCTGGGTTTCTCATGCCTGTTTTCGATGTAGGAAGATGCCCTTGAACCTGGAGATTTGGGACCCATGGGATGGGTACCATGCAGTATTACTTGAAAGGGTCTGCGTTGGCTCACCCAACCTCACCGAACCTCTCAGCCCCAAGAGTGTCCACCCTTATGTCTCAATCAGCTGTGGGTCTAGATATGGTCAATCCAGGTTGCATCACAGCCCCTGAACGAATTTTGTAAGAATTTCTCTCTCTTTCACTGTCTTTGTTTCACGGGTTTTGAAAAGTAATTTATTTTTATAATGGGGTTTAGCTGCTTTTCACGGCTGTGTTTATGCCGCTTTACACCCCCTTGACTCACTTACAGAGAGATATCAATACATAGGTTTGAAGATTCTTACTAGTCAGATATATTCTTGTGCGGTGAATAGGGGGTGTTGAGTCCAGTTCACTGAAAAAGGAATAGGTCTTGTCTCTTACATATTGGGTTTATGGAACGGTGTCTGAGCTAATTTGAAACCTTTTTTTTATGCATCACCCCACCTCACCTTTCCCGTTCAGCAGCCATAGTGTGTTTTCTAAACGTGTGACTCTGTTCTGTTTTGTAATTCAGTTCAAGTGTAGCGGTTTTTACATTCCCTCTAGAAGTGATATCTTATGATAAGTGTCTTTTTCTGTGTGACTTATTTCACTTAGAATCGTCGTACCTAAATCCACTCATCGTGCTGCTACTAGCTTATGACGTTGATTTCATGGCTGAGTGGTATTCCATTGTACATGAGGACCACAACTTCTTTATCCATTTTTCTCTTTCCTAGGATATTTAAGGTGTAATGAAGTGGGGGTTCTTGTCAACAGAGCAGCCCTAAACTTTGGGGTGCCTGTGTCTTGCTGATTTTTAGTTTTCCCAATGTATACGCCCATGAGTGGAAGTGCCCTATGCTCTCCAAGCTGTGTTTTTTAGATGTTTCAGAACACACCGTACACTTCTCCAGAGTGGCTGTTGGCAATTTACATCCCACCCATCAGCGTAGCAAGGCTCCCATTTCTCCATGGCCGGTCCTGCATTTCTGGTTTGGACACTTTTTTCCGCATGGCCCTTTTGCCCGCTGGGAAGCGAGACTTCTTTGGAGCGCTGATTGGCCTTTCCAGGTTTTTTGGTTGGCCAAAAAGGGCGTATGCCTTTTTTCCTGAATATATTCAGGAAAAAAGGCATACGCCCTTTTTGGCCAAGGGCATCATTGTCCACGTTTTGCCGCTTTTCATGTGCTTTCAAGGCGATTCGAATCTACCTCCTGAAATCGGTTTCCTGCAATTCTGCCTTGCTTTCAAAGCCTCTTCGTTGCCTTCCCTTAATATATTTGTGGACGAGAGGTATCATTTAAAACTCTGCAGGTTTGTGAATTGCAGTGCCCCTGAGCTCCATTTTTCAACTCGCTTTTTTGGGAGCTGGCCGCAAAAGCGCAGGATTGCTTCAGGCCCTCTTCTGGTTCTGGGGGGCAGGCTGAGCTTGTGCTTAATTCTTCTTCCTGATGGGAAAATAGAGTGACCTGTGCCTGTCCCAACAACTAGGGCTAGTCTCTCATTGGTTCCCCCTCTTCCCGTTCATCCTCAGGACAAATTGCAACCTGTACGGAACAGGAGGTTAAAGGTGCTGATTCTCCAAGGAGGGAGATGGCTAGTAAATCGGCTGGAATGGTGAACCCGAGCAAAGGAGATGAGAAGTGAGCTGCGTTTTAGAAACCTTTCCCGATCACACGGTGTACCATCTTCTGGGTTTCTCATGCCTGTTTTCGATGTAGGAAGATGCCCTTGAACCTGGAGATTTGGGACCCATGGGATGGGTACCATGCAGGATTACTTGAAAGGGTCTGCGTTGGCTCACCCAACCTCACCGAACCTCTCAGCCCCAAGAGTGTCCACCCTTATGTCTCAATCAGCTGTGGGTCTAGATATGGTCAATCCAGGTTGCATCACAGCCCCTGAACGAATTTTGTAAGAATTTCTCTCTCTTTCACTGTCTTTGTTTCACGGGTTTTGAAAAGTAATTTATTTTTATAATGGGGTTTAGCTGCTTTTCACGGCTGTGTTTATGCCGCTTTACACCCCCTTGACTCACTTACAGAGAGATATCAATACATAGGTTTGAAGATTCTTACTAGTCAGATATATTCTTGTGCGGTGAATAGGGGGTGTTGAGTCCAGTTCACTGAAAAAGGAATAGGTCTTGTCTCTTACATATTGGGTTTATGGAACGGTATCTGAGCTAATTTGAAACCCTTGTTTTATGCATCACCCCACCTCACCTTTCCCGTTCAGCAGCCATAGTGTGTTTTCTAAACGTGTGACTCTGTTCTGTTTTGTAATTCAGTTCAAGTGTAGCGGTTTTTACATTCCCTCTCTAAGTGATATCTTATGATAAGTGTCTTTTTCTGTGTGACTTATTTCACTTAGAATCGTCGTACCTAAATCCACTCATCGTGCTGCTACTAGCCTTATGACGTTGATTTCATGGCTGAGTGATATTCCATTGTACATGAGGACCACAACTTCTTTATCCATTTTTCTCTTTCCTAGGATATTTAAGGTGTAATGAAGTGGGGGTTCTTGTCAACAGAGCAGCCCTAAACTTTGGGGTGCCTGTGTCTTGCTGATTTTTAGTTTTCCCAATTTATACGCCCATGAGTGGAAGTGCCCTATGCTCTCCAAGCTGTGTTTTTTAGATGTTTGAGAACACACCGTACACTTCTCCAGAGTGGCTGTTGGCAATTTACATCCCACCCATCAGCGTAGCAATGCTCCCATTTCTCCATGGCCGGTCCTGCATTTCTGGTTTGGGCACTTTTTTCCGCATGGCCCTTTTGCCCGCTGGGAAGCGAGACTTCTTTGGACCGCTGATTGGCCTTTCCAGGTTGCTTGGTTGGCCAAAAAGGGCGTATGCGTTTTTTCCTGAATATATTCAGGAAAAAAGGCATACGCCCTTTTTGGCCAAGGGCATCATTGTCCACGTTTTGCCGCTTTTCATGTGCTTTCAAGGCGATTCGAATCTACCTCCTGAAATCTGTTTCCTGCAATTCTGCCTTGCTTTCAAAGCCTCTTCGTTGCCTTCCCTTAATATATTTGTGGACGAGAGGTATCATTTAAAACTCTGCAGGTTTGTGAATTGCAGTGCCCCTGAGCTCCATTTTTCAACTCGCTTTTTTGGGAGCTGGCCGCAAAAGCAAAGGATTGCTTCAGGCCCTCTTCTGGTTCTGGGGGGCAGGCTGAGCTTGTGCTTAATTCTTCTTCCTGATGGGAAAATAGAGTGACCTGTGCCTGTCCCAACACCTAGAGCTAGTCTCTCATTGGTTCCCCCTCTTCCCGTTCATCCTCAGGACAAATTGCAACCTGTACGGAACAGGAGGTTAAAGGTGCTGATTCTCCAAGGAGGGAGATGGCTAGTAAATCGGCTGGAATGGCGAACCCGAGCAAAGGAGATGAGAAATGAGGTGCGTTTTAGAAACCTTTCCCGATCACACGGTGTTCCATCTTCTGGGTTTCTCATGCCTGTTTTCGATGTAGGAAGATGCCCTTGAACCTGGAGATTTGGGACCCATGGGATGGGTACCATGCAGTATTACTTGAAAGGGTCTGCGTTGGCTCACCCAACCTCACCGAACCTCTCAGCCCCAAGAGTGTCCACCCTTATGTCTCAATCAGCTGTGGGTCTAGATATGGTCAATCCAGGTTGCATCACAGCCCCTGAACGAATTTTGTAAGAATTTCTCTCTCTTTCACTGTCTTTGTTTCACGGGTTTTGAAAAGTAATTTATTTTTATAATGGGGTTTAGCTGCTTTTCACGGCTGTGTTTATGCCGCTTTACACCCCCTTGACTCACTTACAGAGAGATATCAATACATAGGTTTGAAGATTCTTACTAGTCAGATATATTCTTGTGCGGTGAATAGGGGGTGTTGAGTCCAGTTCACTGAAAAAGGAATAGGTCTTGTCTCTTACATATTGGGTTTATGGAACGGTGTCTGAGCTAATTTGAAACCTTTTTTTTATGCATCACCCCACCTCACCTTTCCCGTTCAGCAGCCATAGTGTGTTTTCTAAACGTGTGACTCTGTTCTGTTTTGTAATTCAGTTCAAGTGTAGCGGTTTTTACATTCCCTCTAGAAGTGATATCTTATGATAAGTGTCTTTTTCTGTGTGACTTATTTCACTTAGAATCGTCGTACCTAAATCCACTCATCGTGCTGCTACTAGCTTATGACGTTGATTTCATGGCTGAGTGGTATTCCATTGTACATGAGGACCACAACTTCTTTATCCATTTTTCTCTTTCCTAGGATATTTAAGGTGTAATGAAGTGGGGGTTCTTGTCAACAGAGCAGCCCTAAACTTTGGGGTGCCTGTGTCTTGCTGATTTTTAGTTTTCCCAATGTATACGCCCATGAGTGGAAGTGCCCTATGCTCTCCAAGCTGTGTTTTTTAGATGTTTCAGAACACACCGTACACTTCTCCAGAGTGGCTGTTGGCAATTTACATCCCACCCATCAGCGTAGCAAGGCTCCCATTTCTCCATGGCCGGTCCTGCATTTCTGGTTTGGACACTTTTTTCCGCATGGCCCTTTTGCCCGCTGGGAAGCGAGACTTCTTTGGAGCGCTGATTGGCCTTTCCAGGTTTTTTGGTTGGCCAAAAAGGGCGTATGCCTTTTTTCCTGAATATATTCAGGAAAAAACGCATACGCCCTTTTTGGCCAAGGGCATCATTGTCCACGTTTTGCCGCTTTTCATGTGCTTTCAAGGCGATTCGAATCTACCTCCTGAAATCGGTTTCCTGCAATTCTGCCTTGCTTTCAAAGCCTCTTCGTTGCCTTCCCTTAATATATTTGTGGACGAGAGGTATCATTTAAAACTCTGCAGGTTTGTGAATTGCAGTGCCCCTGAGCTCCATTTTTCAACTCGCTTTTTTGGGAGCTGGCCGCAAAAGCGCAGGATTGCTTCAGGCCCTCTTCTGGTTCTGGGGGGCAGGCTGAGCTTGTGCTTAATTCTTCTTCCTGATGGGAAAATAGAGTGACCTGTGCCTGTCCCAACAACTAGAGCTAGTCTCTCATTGGTTCCCCCTCTTCCCGTTCATCCTCAGGACAAATTGCAACCTGTACGGAACAGGAGGTTAAAGGTGCTGATTCTCCAAGGAGGGAGATGGCTAGTAAATCGGCTGGAATGGTGAACCCGAGCAAAGGAGATGAGAAGTGAGCTGCGTTTTAGAAACCTTTCCCGATCACACGGTGTACCATCTTCTGGGTTTCTCATGCCTGTTTTCGATGTAGGAAGATGCCCTTGAACCTGGAGATTTGGGACCCATGGGATGGGTACCATGCAGGATTACTTGAAAGGGTCTGCGTTGGCTCACCCAACCTCACCGAACCTCTCAGCCCCAAGAGTGTCCACCCTTATGTCTCAATCAGCTGTGGGTCTAGATATGGTCAATCCAGGTTGCATCACAGCCCCTGAACGAATTTTGTAAGAATTTCTCTCTCTTTCACTGTCTTTGTTTCACGGGTTTTGAAAAGTAATTTATTTTTATAATGGGGTTTAGCTGCTTTTCACGGCTGTGTTTATGCCGCTTTACACCCCCTTGACTCACTTACAGAGAGATATCAATACATAGGTTTGAAGATTCTTACTAGTCAGATATATTCTTGTGCGGTGAATAGGGGGTGTTGAGTCCAGTTCACTGAAAAAGGAATAGGTCTTGTCTCTTACATATTGGGTTTATGGAACGGTATCTGAGCTAATTTGAAACCCTTGTTTTATGCATCACCCCACCTCACCTTTCCCGTTCAGCAGCCTTAGTGTGTTTTCTAAACGTGTGACTCTGTTCTCTTTTGTAATTCAGTTCAAGTGTAGCGGTTTTTACATTCCCTCTAGAAGTGATATCTTATGATAAGTGTCTTTTTCTGTGTGACTTATTTCACTTAGAATCGTCGTACCTAAATCCACTCATCGTGCTGCTACTAGCCTTATGACGTTGATTTCATGGCTGAGTGATATTCCATTGTACATGAGGACCCCAACTTCTTTATCCATTTTTCTCTTTCCTAGGATATTTAAGGTGTAATGAAGTGGGGGTTCTTGTCAACAGAGCAGCCCTAAACTTTAGGGTGCCTGTGTCTTGCTGATTTTTAGTTTTCCCAATTTATACGCCCATGAGTGGAAGTGCCCTATGCTCTCCAAGCTGTGTTTTTTAGATGTTTCAGAACACACCGTACACTTCTCCAGAATGGCTGTTGGCAATTTACATCCCACCCATCAGCGTAGCAAGGCTCCCATTTCTCCATGGCCGGTCCTGCATTTCTGGTTTGGACACATTTTTCCGCATGGCCCTTTTGCCCGCTGGGAAGCGAGACTTCTTTGGAGCGCTGATTGGCCTTTCCAGGTTGCTTGGTTGGCCAAAAAGGGCGTATGCGTTTTTTCCTGAATATATTCAGGAAAAAACGCATACGCCCTTTTTGGCCAAGGGCATCATTGTCCACGTTTTGCCGCTTTTCATGTGCTTTCAAGGGGATTCGAATCTACCTCCTGAAATCGGTTTCCTGCAATTCTGCCTTGCTTTCAAAGCCTCTTCGTTGCCTTCCCTTAATATATTTGTGGACGAGAGGTATCATTTAAAACTCTGCAGGTTTGTGAATTGCAGTGCCCCTGAGCTCCATTTTTCAACTCGCTTTTTTGGGAGCTGGCCGCAAAAGCGCAGGATTGCTTCAGGCCCTCTTCTGGTTCTGGGGGGCAGGCTGAGCTTGTGCTTAATTCTTCTTCCTGATGGGAAAATAGAGTGACCTGTGCCTGTCCCAACAACTAGAGCTATTCTCTCATTGGTTCCCCCTCTTCCCGTTCATCCTCAGGACAAATTGCAACCTGTACGGAACAGGAGGTTAAAGGTGCTGATTCTCCAAGGAGGGAGATGGCTAGTAAATCGGCTGGAATGGCGAACCCGAGCAAAGGAGATGAGAAGTGAGGTGCGTTTTAGAAACCTTTCCCGATCACACGGTGTACCATCTTCTGGGTTTCTCATGCCTGTTTTCGATGTAGGAAGATGCCCTTGAACCTGGAGATTTGGGACCCATGGGATGGGTACCATGCAGTATTACTTGAAAGGGTCTGCGTTGGCTCACCCAACCTCACCGAACCTCTCAGCCCCAAGAGTGTCCACCCTTATGTCTCAATCAGCTGTGGGTCTAGATATGGTCAATCCAGGTTGCATCACAGCCCCTGAACGAATTTTGTAAGAATTTCTCTCTCTTTCACTGTCTTTGTTTCACGGGTTTTGAAAAGTAATTTATTTTTATAATGGGGTTTAGCTGCTTTTCACGGCTGTGTTTATGCCGCTTTACACCCCCTTGACTCACTTACAGAGAGATATCAATACATAGGTTTGAAGATTCTTACTAGTCAGATATATTCTTGTGAGGTGAATAGGGGGTGTTGAGTCCAGTTCACTGAAAAAGGAATAGGTCTTGTCTCTTACATATTGGGTTTATGGAACGGTATCTGAGCTAATTTGAAACCCTTGTTTTATGCATCACCCCACCTCACCTTTCCCGTTCAGCAGCCATAGTGTGTTTCCTAAACGTGTGACTCTGTTCTCTTTTGTAATTCAGTTCAAGTGTAGCGGTTTTTACATTCCCTCTAGAAGTGATATCTTATGATAAGTGTCTTTTTCTGTGTGACTTATTTCACTTAGAATCGTCGTACCTAAATCCACTCATCGTGCTGCTACTAGCCTTATGACGTTGATTTCATGGCTGAGTGATATTCCATTGTACATGAGGACCCCAACTTCTTTATCCATTTTTCTCTTTCCTAGGATATTTAAGGTGTAATGAAGTGGGGGTTCTTGTCAACAGAGCAGCCCTAAATTTTGGGGTGCCTGTGTCTTGCTGATTTTTAGTTTTCCCAATTTATACGCCCATGAGTGGAAGTGCCCTATGCTCTCCAAGCTGTGTTTTTTAGATGTTTCAGAACACACCGTACACTTCTCCAGAATGGCTGTTGGCAATTTACATCCCACCCATCAGCGTAGCAAGGCTCCCATTTCTCCATGGCCGGTCCTGCATTTCTGGTTTGGACACTTTTTTCTGCATGGCCCTTTTGCCCGCTGGGAAGCGAGACTTCTTTGGAGCGCTGATTGGCCTTTCCAGGTTGCTTGGTTGGCCAAAAAGGGCGTATGCGTTTTTTCCTGAATATATTCAGGAAAAAACGCATACGCCCTTTTTGGCCAAGGGCATCATTGTCCACGTTTTGCCGCTTTTCATGTGCTTTCAAGGCGATTCGAATCTACCTCCTGAAATCTGTTTCCTGCAATTCTGCCTTGCTTTCAAAGCCTCTTCGTTGCCTTCCCTTAATATATTTGTGGACGAGAGGTATCATTTAAAACTCTGCAGGTTTGTGAATTGCAGTGCCCCTGAGCTCCATTTTTCAACTCGCTTTTTTGGGAGCTGGCCGCAAAAGCGCAGGATTGCTTCAGGCCGTCTTCTGGTTCTGGGGGGCAGGCTGAGCTTGTGCTTAATTCTTCTTCCTGATGGGAAAATAGAGTGACCTGTGCCTGTCCCAACACCTAGAGCTAGTCTCTCATTGGTTCCCCCTCTTCCCGTTCATCCTCAGGACAAATTGCAACCTGTACAGAACAGGAGGTTAAAGGTGCTGATTCTCCAAGGAGGGAGATGGCTAGTAAATCGGCTGGAATGGCGAACCCGAGCAAAGGAGATGAGAAGTGAGCTGCGTTTTAGAAACCTTTCCCGATCACACGGTGTACCATCTTCTGGGTTTCTCATGCCTGTTTTCGACGTAGGAAGATGCCCTTGAACCTGGAGATTTGGGACCCATGGGATGGGTACCATGCAGTATTACTTGAAAGGGTCTGCGTTGGCTCACCCAACCTCACCGAACCTCTCAGCCCCAAGAGTGTCCACCCTTATGTCTCAATCAGCTGTGGGTCTAGATATGGTCAATCCAGGTTGCATCACAGCCCCTGAAAGAATTTTGTAAGAATTTCTCTCTCTTTCACTGTCTTTGTTTCACGGGTTTTGAAAAGTAATTTATTTTTATAATGGGGTTTAGCTGCTTTTCACCGCTGTGTTTATGCCGCTTTACACCCCCTTGACTCACTTACAGAGAGATATCAATACATAGGTTTGAAGATTCTTACTAGTCAGATATATTCTTGTGCGGTGAATAGGGGGTGTTGAGTCCAGTTCACTGAAAAAGGAATAGGTCTTGTCTCTTACATATTGGGTTTATGGAACGGTATCTGAGCTAATTTGAAACCCTTGTTTTATGCATCACCCCACCTCACCTTTCCCGTTCAGCAGCCATAGTGTGTTTCCTAAACGTGTGACTCTGTTCTCTTTTGTAATTCAGTTCAAGTGTAGCGGTTTTTACATTCCCTCTAGAAGTGATATCTTATGATAAGTGTCTTTTTCTGTGTGACTTATTTCACTTAGAATCGTCGTACCTAAATCCACTCATCGTGCTGCTACTAGCCTTATGACGTTGATTTCATGGCTGAGTGATATTCCATTGTACATGAGGACCCCAACTTCTTTATCCATTTTTCTCTTTCCTAGGATATTTAAGGTGTAATGAAGTGGGGGTTCTTGTCAACAGAGCAGCCCTAAACTTTAGGGTGCCTGTGTCTTGCTGATTTTTAGTTTTCCCAATTTATACGCCCATGAGTGGAAGTGCCCTATGCTCTCCAAGCTGTGTTTTTTAGATGTTTCAGAACACACCGTACACTTCTCCAGAATGGCTGTTGGCAATTTACATCCCACCCATCAGCGTAGCAAGGCTCCCATTTCTCCATGGCCGGTCCTGCATTTCTGGTTTGGACACTTTTTTCTGCATGGCCCTTTTGCCCGCTGGGAAGCGAGACTTCTTTGGAGCGCTGATTGGCCTTTCCAGGTTGCTTGGTTGGCCAAAAAGTGCGTATGCGTTTTTTCCTGAATATATTCAGGAAAAAACGCATACGCCCTTTTTGGCCAAGGGCATCATTGTCCACGTTTTGCCGCTTCTCATGTGCTTTCAAGGCGATTCGAATCTACCTCCTGAAATCTGTTTCCTGCAATTCTGCCTTGCTTTCAAAGCCTCTTCGTTGCCTTCCCTTAATATATTTGTGGACGAGTGGTATCATTTAAAACTCTGCAGGTTTGTGAATTGCAGTGCCCCTGAGCTCCATTTTTCAACTCGCTTTTTTGGGAGCTGGCCGCAAAAGCGCAGGATTGCTTCAGGCCCTCTTCTGGTTCTGGGGGGCCGGCTGAGCTTGTGCTTAATTCTTCTTCCTGATGGGAAAATAGAGTGACCTGTGCCTGTCCCAACAACTAGAGCTAGTCTCTCATTGGTTCCCCCTCTTCCCGTTCATCCTCAGGACAAATTGCAACCTGTACGGAACAGGAGGTTAAAGGTGCTGATTCTCCAAGGAGGGAGATGGCTAGTAAATCGGCTGGAATGGCGAACCCGAGCAAAGGAGATGAGAAGTGAGCTGCGTTTTAGAAACCTTTCCCGATCACACGGTGTACCATCTTCTGGGTTTCTCATGCCTGTTTTCGATGTAGGAAGATGCCCTTGAACCTGGAGATTTGGGACCCATGGGATGGGTACCATGCAGTATTACTTGAAAGGGTCTGCGTTGGCTCACCCAACCTCACCGAACCTCTCAGCCCCAAGAGTGTCCACCCTTATGTCTCAATCAGCTGTGGGTCTAGATATGGTCAATCCAGGTTGCATCACAGCCCCTGAACGAATTTTGTAAGAATTTCTCTCTCTTTCACTGTCTTTGTTTCACGGGTTTTGAAAAGTAATTTATTTTTATAATGGGGTTTAGCTGCTTTTCACGGCTGTGTTTATGCCGCTTTACACCCCCTTGACTCACTTACAGAGAGATATCAATACATAGGTTTGAAGATTCTTACTAGTCAGATATATTCTTGTGAGGTGAATAGGGGGTGTTGAGTCCAGTTCACTGAAAAAGGAATAGGTCTTGTCTCTTACATATTGGGTTTATGGAACGGTATCTGAGCTAATTTGAAACCCTTGTTTTATGCATCACCCCACCTCACCTTGCCCGTTCAGCAGCCATAGTGTGTTTCCTAAACGTGTGACTCTGTTCTGTTTTGTAATTCAGTTCAAGTGTAGCGGTTTTTACATTCCCTCTAGAAGTGATATCTTATGATAAGTGTCTTTTTCTGTGTGACTTATTTCACTTAGAATCGTCGTACCTAAATCCACTCATCGTGCTGCTACTAGCCTTATGACGTTGATTTCATGGCTGAGTGATATTCCATTGTACATGAGGACCCCAACTTCTTTATCCATTTTTCTCTTTCCTAGGATATTTAAGGTGTAATGAAGTGGGGGTTCTTGTCAACAGAGCAGCCCTAAACTTTGGGGTGCCTGTGTCTTGCTGATTTTTCGTTTTCCCAATTTATACGCCCATGAGTGGAAGTGCCCTATGCTCTCCAAGCTGTGTTTTTTAGATGTTTCAGAACACACCGTACACTTCTCCAGAGTGGCTGTTGGCAATTTACATCCCACCCATCAGCGTAGCAAGGCTCCCATTTCTCCATGGCCGGTCCTGCTTTTCTGGTTTGGACACGTTTTTCCGCATGGCCCTTTTGCCCGCTGGGAAGCGAGACTTCTTTGGAGCGCTGATTGGCCTTTCCAGGTTGCTTGGTTGGCCAAAAAGGGCGTATGCCTTTTTTCCTGAATATATTCAGGAAAAAAGGCATACGCCCTTTTTGGCCAAGGGCATCATTGTCCACGTTTTGCCGCTTTTCATGTGCTTTCAAGGCGATTCGAATCTACCTCCTGAAATCTGTTTCCTGCAATTCTGCCTTGCTTTCGAAGCCTCTTCGTTGCCTTCCCTTAATATATTTGTGGACGAGAGGTATCATTTAAAACTCTGCAGGTTTGTGAATTGCAGTGCCCCTGAGCTCCATTTTTCAACTCGCTTTTTTGGGAGCTGGCCGCAAAAGCGCAGGATTGCTTCAGGCCCTCTTCTGGTTCTGGGGGGCAGGCTGAGCTTGTGCTTAATTCTTCTTCCTGATGGGAAAATAGAGTGACCTGTGCCTGTCCCAACACCTAGAGCTAGTCTCTCATTGGTTCCCCCTCTTCCCGTTCATCCTCAGGACAAATTGCAACCTGTACAGAAAAGGAGGTTAAAGGTGCTGATTCTCCAAGGAGGGAGATGGCTAGTAAATCGGCTGGAATGGCGAACCCGAGCAAAGGAGATGAGAAATGAGGTGCGTTTTAGAAACCTTTCCCGATCACACGGTGTTCCATCTTCTGGGTTTCTCATGCCTGTTTTCGATGTAGGAAGATGCCCTTGAACCTGGAGATTTGGGACCTATGGGATGGGTACCATGCAGTATTACTTGAAAGGGTCTGCGTTGGCTCACCCAACCTCACCGAACCTCTCAGCCCCAAGAGTGTCCACCCTTATGTCTCAATCAGCTGTGGGTCTAGATATGGTCAATCCAGGTTGCATCACAGCCCCTGAACGAATTTTGTAAGAATTTTTCTCTCTTTCACTGTCTTTGTTTCACGGGTTTTGAAAAGTAATTTATTTTTATAATGGGGTTTAGCTGCTTTTCACGGCTGTGTTTATGCCGCTTTACACCCCCTTGACTCACTTACAGAGAGATATCAATACATAGGTTTGAAGATTCTTACTAGTCAGATATATTCTTGTGCGGTGAATAGGGGGTGTTGAGTCCAGTTCACTGAAAAAGGAATAGGTCTTGTCTCTTACATATTTGGTTTATGGAACGGTATCTGAGCTAATTTGAAACCCTTGTTTTATGCATCACCCCACCTCACCTTTCCCGTTCAGCAGCCATAGTGTGTTTCCTAAACGTGTGACTCTGTTCTGTTTTGTAATTCAGTTCAAGTGTAGCGGTTTTTACATTCCCTCTAGAAGTGATATCTTATGATAAGTGTCTTTTTCTGTGTGACTTATTTCACTTAGAATCGTCGTACCTAAATCCACTCATCGTGCTGCTACTAGCCTTATGACGTTGATTTCATGGCTGAGTGATATTCCATTGTACATGAGGACCACAACTTCTTTATCCATTTTTCTCTTTCCTAGGATATTTAAGGTGTAATGAAGTGGGGGTTCTTGTCAACAGAGCAGCCCTAAACTTTGGGGTGCCTGTGTCTTGCTGATTTTTCGTTTTCCCAATTTATACGCCCATGAGTGGAAGTGCCCTATGCTCTCCAAGCTGTGTTTTTTAGATGTTTCAGAACACACCGTACACTTCTCCAGAGTGGCTGTTGGCAATTTACATCCCACCCATCAGCGTAGCAAGAATCCCATTTCTCCATGGCCGGTCCTGCATTTCTGGTTTGGACACTTATTTCCCCATGGCCCTTTTGCCCGCTGGGAAGCGAGACTTCTTTGGAGCGCTGATTGGCCTTTCCAGGTTGCTTGGTTGGCCAAAAAGGGCGTATGCGTTTTTTCCTGAATATATTCAGGAAAAAACGCATACGCCCTTTTTGGCCAAGGGCATCATTGTCCACGTTTTGCCGCTTTTCATGTGCTTTCAAGGCGATTCGAATCTACCTCCTGAAATCTGTTTCCTGCAATTCTGCCTTGCTTTCGAAGCCTCTTCGTTGCCTTCCCTTAATATATTTGTGGACGAGAGGTATCATTTAAAACTCTGCAGGTTTGTGAATTGCAGTGCCCCTGAGCTCCATTTTTCAACTCGCTTTTTTGGGAGCTGGCCGCAAAAGCGCAGGATTGCTTCAGGCCCTCTTCTGGTTCTGGGGGGCAGGCTGAGCTTGTGCTTAATTCTTCTTCCTGATGGGAAAATAGAGTGACCTGTGCCTGTCCCAACACCTAGAGCTAGTCTCTCATTGGTTCCCCCTCTTCCCGTTCATCCTCAGGACAAATTGCAACCTGTACGGAACAGGAGGTTAAAGGTGCTGATTCTCCAAGGAGGGAGATGGCTAGTAAATCGGCTGGAATGGCGAACCCGAGCAAAGGAGATGAGAAATGAGGTGCGTTTTAGAAACCTTTCCCGATCACACGGTGTTCCATCTTCTGGGTTTCTCATGCCTGTTTTCGATGTAGGAAGATGCCCTTGAACCTGGAGATTTGGGACCCATGGGATGGGTACCATGCAGTATTACTTGAAAGGGTCTGCGTTGGCTCACCCAACCTCACCGAACCTCTCAGCCCCAAGAGTGTCCACCCTTATGTCTCAATCAGCTGTGGGTCTAGATATGGTCAATCCAGGTTGCATCACAGCCCCTGAACGAATTTTGTAAGAATTTCTCTCTCTTTCACTGTCTTTGTTTCACGGGTTTTGAAAAGTAATTTATTTTTATAATGGGGTTTAGCTGCTTTTCACGGCTGTGTTTATGCCGCTTTACACCCCCTTGACTCACTTACAGAGAGATATCAATACATAGGTTTGAAGATTCTTACTAGTCAGATATATTCTTGTGAGGTGAATAGGGGGTGTTGAGTCCAGTTCACTGAAAAAGGAATAGGTCTTGTCTCTTACATATTGGGTTTATGGAACGGTATCTGAGCTAATTTGAAACCCTTGTTTTATGCATCACCCCACCTCACCTTGCCCGTTCAGCAGCCATAGTGTGTTTCCTAAACGTGTGACTCTGTTCTGTTTTGTAATTCAGTTCAAGTGTAGCGGTTTTTACATTCCCTCTAGAAGTGATATCTTATGATAAGTGTCTTTTTCTGTGTGACTTATTTCACTTAGAATCGTCGTACCTAAATCCACTCATCGTGCTGCTACTAGCCTTATGACGTTGATTTCATGGCTGAGTGATATTCCATTGTACATGAGGACCCCAACTTCTTTATCCATTTTTCTCTTTCCTAGGATATTTAAGGTGTAATGAAGTGGGGGTTCTTGTCAACAGAGCAGCCCTAAACTTTGGGGTGCCTGTGTCTTGCTGATTTTTCGTTTTCCCAATTTATACGCCCATGAGTGGAAGTGCCCTATGCTCTCCAAGCTGTGTTTTTTAGATGTTTCAGAACACACCGTACACTTCTCCAGAGTGGCTGTTGGCAATTTACATCCCACCCATCAGCGTAGCAAGGCTCCCATTTCTCCATGGCCGGTCCTGCTTTTCTGGTTTGGACACGTTTTTCCGCATGGCCCTTTTGCCCGCTGGGAAGCGAGACTTCTTTGGAGCGCTGATTGGCCTTTCCAGGTTGCTTGGTTGGCCAAAAAGGGCGTATGCCTTTTTTCCTGAATATATTCAGGAAAAAAGGCATACGCCCTTTTTGGCCAAGGGCATCATTGTCCACGTTTTGCCGCTTTTCATGTGCTTTCAAGGCGATTCGAATCTACCTCCTGAAATCTGTTTCCTGCAATTCTGCCTTGCTTTCGAAGCCTCTTCGTTGCCTTCCCTTAATATATTTGTGGACGAGAGGTATCATTTAAAACTCTGCAGGTTTGTGAATTGCAGTGCCCCTGAGCTCCATTTTTCAACTCGCTTTTTTGGGAGCTGGCCGCAAAAGCGCAGGATTGCTTCAGGCCCTCTTCTGGTTCTGGGGGGCAGGCTGAGCTTGTGCTTAATTCTTCTTCCTGATGGGAAAATAGAGTGACCTGTGCCTGTCCCAACACCTAGAGCTAGTCTCTCATTGGTTCCCCCTCTTCCCGTTCATCCTCAGGACAAATTGCAACCTGTACAGAAAAGGAGGTTAAAGGTGCTGATTCTCCAAGGAGGGAGATGGCTAGTAAATCGGCTGGAATGGCGAACCCGAGCAAAGGAGATGAGAAATGAGGTGCGTTTTAGAAACCTTTCCCGATCACACGGTGTACCATCTTCTGGGTTTCTCATGCCTGTTTTCGACGTAGGAAGATGCCCTTGAACCCGGAGATTTGGGACCCATGGGATGGGTACCATGCAGTATTACTTGAAAGGGTCTGCGTTGGCTCACCCAACCTCACCGAACCTCTCAGCCCCAAGAGTGTCCACCCTTATGTCTCAATCAGCTGTGGGTCTAGATATGGTCAATCCAGGTTGCATCACAGCCCCTGAACGAATTTTGTAAGAATTTCTCTCTCTTTCACTGTCTTTGTTTCACGGGTTTTGAAAAGTAATTTATTTTTATAATGGGGTTTAGCTGCTTTTCACGGCTGTGTTTATGCCGCTTTACACCCCCTTGACTCACTTACAGAGAGATATCAATACATAGGTTTGAAGATTCTTACTAGTCAGATATATTCTTGTGCGGTGAATAGGGGGTGTTGAGTCCAGTTCACTGAAAAAGGAATAGGTCTTGTCTCTTACATATTGGGTTTATGGAACGGTATCTGAGCTAATTTGAAACCCTTGTTTTATGCATCACCCCACCTCACCTTGCCCGTTCAGCAGCCATAGTGTGTTTTCTAAACGTGTGACTCTGTTCTGTTTTGTAATTCAGTTCAAGTGTAGCGGTTTTTACATTCCCCCTAGAAGTGATATCTTATGATAAGTGTCTTTTTCTGTGTGACTTATTTCACTTAGAATCGTCGTACCTAAATCCACTCATCGTGCTGCTACTAGCCTTATGACGTTGATTTCATGGCTGAGTGATATTCCATTGTACATGAGGACCCCAACTTCTTTATCCATTTTTCTCTTTCCTAGGATATTTAAGGTGTAATGAAGTGGGGGTTCTTGTCAACAGAGCAGCCCTAAACTTTGGGGTGCCTGTGTCTTGCTGATTTTTCGTTTTCCCAATTTATACGCCCATGAGTGGAAGTGCCCTATGCTCTCCAAGCTGTGTTTTTTAGATGTTTCAGAACACACCGTACACTTCTCCAGAGTGGCTGTTCGCAATTTACATCCCACCCATCAGCGTAGCAAGGCTCCCATTTCTCCATGGCCGGTCCTGCTTTTCTGGTTTGGACACTTTTTTCCGCATGGCCGTTTGGCCCGCTGGGAAGCGAGACTTCTTTGGAGCGCTGATTGGCCTTTCCAGGTTGCTTGGTTGGCCAAAAAGGGCGTATGCGTTTTTTCCTGAATATATTCAGGAAAAAAGGCATACGCCCTTTTTGGCCAAGGGCATCATTGTCCACGTTTTGCCGCTTTTCATGTGCTTTCAAGGCGATTCGAATCTACCTCCTGAAATCTGTTTCCTGCAATTCTGCCTTGCTTTCGAAGCCTCTTCGTTGCCTTCCCTTAATATATTTGTGGACGAGAGGTATCATTTAAAACTCTGCAGGTTTGTGAATTGCAGTGCCCCTGAGCTCCATTTTTCAACTCGCTTTTTTGGGAGCTGGCCGCAAAAGCGCAGGATTGCTTCAGGCCCTCTTTTGGTTCTGGGGGGCAGGCTGAGCTTGTGCTTAATTCTTCTTCCTGATGGGAAAATAGAGTGACCTGTGCCTGTCCCAACACCTAGAGCTAGTCTCTCATTGGTTCCCCCTCTTCCCGTTCATCCTCAGGACAAATTGCAACCTGTACAGAACAGGAGGTTAAAGGTGCTGATTCTCCAAGGAGGGAGATGGCTAGTAAATCGGCTGGAATGGCGAACCCGAGCAAAGGAGATGAGAAGTGAGGTGCGTTTTAGAAACCTTTCCCGATCACACGGTGTACCATCTTCTGGGTTTCTCATGCCTGTTTTCGATGTAGGAAGATGCCCTTGAACCTGGAGATTTGGGACCCATGGGATGGGTACCATGCAGTATTACTTGAAAGGGTCTGCGTTGGCTCACCCAACCTCACCGAACCTCTCAGCCCCAAGAGTGTCCACCCTTATGTCTCAATCAGCTGTGGGTCTAGATATGGTCAATCCAGGTTGCATCACAGCCCCTGAACGAATTTTGTAAGAATTTCTCTCTCTTTCACTGTCTTTGTTTCACGGGTTTTGAAAAGTAATTTATTTTTATAATGGGGTTTAGCTGCTTTTCACGGCTGTGTTTATGCCGCTTTACACCCCCTTGACTCACTTACAGAGAGATATCAATACGTAGTTTTGAAGATTCTTACTAGTCAGATATATTCTTGTGCGGTGAATAGGGGGTGTTGAGTCCAGTTCACTGAAAAAGGAATAGGTCTTGTCTCTTACATATTGGGTTTATGGAACGGTATCTGAGCTAATTTGAAACCCTTGTTTTATGCATCACCCCACCTCACCTTTCCCGTTCAGCAGCCATAGTGTGTTTCCTAAACGTGTGACTCTATTCTGTTTTGTAATTCAGTTCAAGTGTAGCGGTTTTTACATTCCCTCTAGAAGTGATACCTTATGATAAGTGTCTTTTTCTGTGTGACTTATTTCACTTAGAATCGTCGTAACTAAATCCACTCATCGTGCTGCTACTAGCCTTATGACGTTGATTTCATGGCTGAGTGATATTCCATTGTACATGAGGACCCCAACTTCTTTATCCATTTTTCTCTTTCCTAGGATATTTAAGGTGTAATGAAGTGGGGGTTCTTGTCAACAGAGCAGCCCTAAACTTTGGGGTGCCTGTGTCTTGCTGATTTTTAGTTTTCCCAATTTATACGCCCATGAGTGGAAGTGCCCTATGCTCTCCAAGCTGTGTTTTTTAGATGTTTCAGAACACACCGTACACTTCTCCAGAGTGGCTGTTGGCAATTTACATCCCACCCATCAGCGTAGCAAGAATCCCATTTCTCCATGGCCGGTCCTGCTTTTCTGGTTTGGACACTTTTTTCCGCATGGCCGTTTGGCCCGCTGGGAAGCGAGACTTCTTTGGAGCGCTGATTGGCCTTTCCAGGTTGCTTGGTTGGCCAAAAAGGGCGTATGCGTTTTTTCCTGAATATATTCAGGAAAAAAGGCATACGCCCTTTTTGGCCAAGGGCATCATTGTCCACGTTTTGCCGCTTTTCATGTGCTTTCAAGGCGATTCGAATCTACCTCCTGAAATCTGTTTCCTGCAATTCTGCCTTGCTTTCGAAGCCTCTTCGTTGCCTTCCCTTAATATATTTGTGGACGAGAGGTATCATTTAAAACTCTGCAGGTTTGTGAATTGCAGTGCCCCTGAGCTCCATTTTTCAACTCGCTTTTTTGGGAGCTGGCCGCAAAAGCGCAGGATTGCTTCAGGCCCTCTTCTGGTTCTGGGGGGCAGGCTGAGCTTGTGCTTAATTCTTCTTCCTGATGGGAAAATAGAGTGACCTGTGCCTGTCCCAACACCTAGAGCTAGTCTCTCATTGGTTCCCCCTCTTCCCGTTCATCCTCAGGACAAATTGCAACCTGTACAGAACAGGAGGTTAAAGGTGCTGATTCTCCAAGGAGGGAGATGGCTAGTAAATCGGCTGGAATGGCGAACCCGAGCAAAGGAGATGAGAAGTGAGGTGCGTTTTAGAAACCTTTCCCGATCACACGGTGTACCATCTTCTGGGTTTCTCATGCCTGTTTTCGATGTAGGAAGATGCCCTTGAACCTGGAGATTTGGGACCCATGGGATGGGTACCATGCAGTATTACTTGAAAGGGTCTCCGTTGGCTCACCCAACCTCACCGAACCTCTCAGCCCCAAGAGTGTCCACCCTTATGTCTCAATCAGCTGTGGGTCTAGATATGGTCAATCCAGGTTGCATCACAGCCCCTGAACGAATTTTGTAAGAATTTCTCTCTCTTTCACTGTCTTTGTTTCACGGGTTTTGAAAAGTAATTTATTTTTATAATGGGGTTTAGCTGCTTTTCACGGCTGTGTTTATGCCGCTTTACACCCCCTTGACTCACTTACAGAGAGATATCAATACGTAGGTTTGAAGATTCTTACTAGTCAGATATATTCTTGTGCGGTGAATAGGGGGTGTTGAGTCCAGTTCACTGAAAAAGGAATAGGTCTTGTCTCTTACATATTGGGTTTATGGAACGGTATCTGAGCTAATTTGAAACCCTTGTTTTATGCATCACCCCACCTCACCTTTCCCGTTCAGCAGCCATAGTGTGTTTCCTAAACGTGTGACTCTGTTCTCTTTTGTAATTCAGTTCAAGTGTAGCGGTTTTTACATTCCCTCTAGAAGTGATATCTTATGATAAGTGTCTTTTTCTGTGTGACTTATTTCACTTAGAATCGTCGTAACTAAATCCACTCATCGTGCTGCTACTAGCCTTATGACGTTGATTTCATGGCTGAGTGATATTCCATTGTACATGAGGACCCCAACTTCTTTATCCATTTTTCTCTTTCCTAGGATATTTAAGGTGTAATGAAGTGGGGGTTCTTGTCAACAGAGCAGCCCTAAACTTTGGGGTGCCTGTGTCTTGCTGATTTTTCGTTTTCCCAATTTATACGCCCATGAGTGGAAGTGCCCTATGCTCTCCAAGCTGTGTTTTTTAGATGTTTCAGAACACACCGTACACTTCTCCAGAGTGGCTGTTGGCAATTTACATCCCACCCATCAGCGTAGCAAGGCTCCCATTTCTCCATGGCCGGTCCTGCTTTTCTGGTTTGGACAGTTTTTTCCGCATGGCCGTTTGGCCCGCTGGGAAGCGAGACTTCTTTGGAGCGCTGATTGGCCTTTCCAGGTTGCTTGGTTGGCCAAAAAGGGCGTATGCGTTTTTTCCTGAATATATTCAGGAAAAAAGGCATACGCCCTTTTTGGCCAAGGGCATCATTGTCCACGTTTTGCCGCTTTTCATGTGCTTTCAAGGCGATTCGAATCTACCTCCTGAAATCTGTTTCCTGCAATTCTGCCTTGCTTTCGAAGCCTCTTCGTTGCCTTCCCTTAATATATTTGTGGACGAGAGGTATCATTTAAAACTCTGCAGGTTTGTGAATTGCAGTGCCCCTGAGCTCCATTTTTCAACTCGCTATTTTGGGAGCTGGCTGCAAAAGCGCAGGATTGCTTCAGGCCCTCTTCTGGTTCTGGGGGGCAGGCTGAGCTTGTGCTTAATTCTTCTTCCTGATGGGAAAATAGAGTGACCTGTGCCTGTCCCAACACCTAGAGCTAGTCTCTCATTGGTTCCCCCTCTTCCCGTTCATCCTCAGGACAAATTGCAACCTGTACGGAACAGGAGGTTAAAGGTGCTGATTCTCCAAGGAGGGAGATGGCTAGTAAATCGGCTGGAATGGCGAACCCGAGCAAAGGAGATGAGAAATGAGGTGCGTTTTAGAAACCTTTCCCGATCACACGGTGTTCCATCTTCTGGGTTTCTCATGCCTGTTTTCGATGTAGGAAGATGCCCTTGAACCTGGAGATTTGGGACCCATGGGATGGGTACCATGCAGTATTACTTGAAAGGGTCTGCGTTGGCTCACCCAACCTCACCGAACCTCTCAGCCCCAAGAGTGTCCACCCTTATGTCTCAATCAGCTGTGGGTCTAGATATGGTCAATCCAGGTTGCATCACAGCCCCTGAACGAATTTTGTAAGAATTTTTCTCTCTTTCACTGTCTTTGTTTCACGGGTTTTGAAAAGTAATTTATTTTTATAATGGGGTTTAGCTGCTTTTCACGGCTGTGTTTATGCCGCTTTACACCCCCTTGACTCACTTACAGAGAGATATCAATACATAGGTTTGAAGATTCTTACTAGTCAGATATATTCTTGTGCGGTGAATAGGGGGTGTTGAGTCCAGTTCACTGAAAAAGGAATAGGTCTTGTCTCTTACATATTTGGTTTATGGAACGGTATCTGAGCTAATTTGAAACCCTTGTTTTATGCATCACCCCACCTCACCTTTCCCGTTCAGCAGCCATAGTGTGTTTCCTAAACGTGTGACTCTGTTCTGTTTTGTAATTCAGTTCAAGTGTAGCGGTTTTTACATTCCCTCTAGAAGTGATATCTTATGATAAGTGTCTTTTTCTGTGTGACTTATTTCACTTAGAATCGTCGTAACTAAATCCACTCATCGTGCTGCTACTAGCCTTATGACGTTGATTTCATGGCTGAGTGATATTCCATTGTACATGAGGACCACAACTTCTTTATCCATTTTTCTCTTTCCTAGGATATTTAAGGTGTAATGAAGTGGGGGTTCTTGTCAACAGAGCAGCCCTAAACTTTGGGGTGCCTGTGTCTTGCTGATTTTTCCTTTTCCCAATTTATACGCCCATGAGTGGAAGTGCCCTATGCTCTCCAAGCTGTGTTTTTTAGATGTTTCAGAACACACCGTACACTTCTCCAGAGTGGCTGTTGGCAATTTACATCCCACCCATCAGCGTAGCAAGGCTCCCATTTCTCCATGGCCGGTCCTGCATTTCTGGTTTGGACACTTTTTTCCGCATGGCCCTTTTGCCCGCTGGGAAGCGAGACTTCTTTGGAGCGCTGATTGGCCTTTCCAGGTTGCTTGGTTGTCCAAAAAGGGCGTATGCGTTTTTTCCTGAATATATTCAGGAAAAAACGCATACGCCCTTTTTGGCCAAGGGCATCATTGTCCACGTTTTGCCGCTTTTCATGTGCTTTCAAGGCGATTCGAATCTACCTCCTGAAATCTGTTTCCTGCAATTCTGCCTTGCTTTCAAAGCCTCTTCGTTGCCTTCCCTTAATATATTTGTGGACGAGAGGTATCATTTAAAACTCTGCAGGTTTGTGAATTGCAGTGCCCCTGAGCTCCATTTTTCAACTCGCTTTTTTGGGAGCTGGCCGCAAAAGCGCAGGATTGCTTCAGGCCCTCTTCTGGTTCTGGGGGGCAGGCTGAGCTTGTGCTTAATTCTTCTTCCTGATGGGAAAATAGAGTGACCTGTGCCTGTCCCAACACCTAGAGCTAGTCTCTCATTGGTTCCCCCTCTTCCCGTTCATCCTCAGGACAAATTGCAACCTGTACGGAACAGGAGGTTAAAGGTGCTGATTCTCCAAGGAGGGAGATGGCTAGTAAATCGGCTGGAATGGCGAACCCGAGCAAAGGAGATGAGAAATGAGGTGCGTTTTAGAAACCTTTCCCGATCACACGGTGTTCCATCTTCTGGGTTTCTCATGCCTGTTTTCGATGTAGGAAGATGCCCTTGAACCTGGAGATTTGGGACCCATGGGATGGGTACCATGCAGTATTACTTGAAAGGGTCTGCGTTGGCTCACCCAACCTCACCGAACCTCTCAGCCCCAAGAGTGTCCACCCTTATGTCTCAATCAGCTGTGGGTCTAGATATGGTCAATCCAGGTTGCATCACAGCCCCTGAACGAATTTTGTAAGAATTTTTCTCTCTTTCACTGTCTTTGTTTCACGGGTTTTGAAAAGTAATTTATTTTTATAATGGGGTTTAGCTGCTTTTCACGGCTGTGTTTATGCCGCTTTACACCCCCTTGACTCACTTACAGAGAGATATCAATACATAGGTTTGAAGATTCTTACTAGTCAGATATATTCTTGTGCGGTGAATAGGGGGTGTTGAGTCCAGTTCACTGAAAAAGGAATAGGTCTTGTCTCTTACATATTTGGTTTATGGAACGGTATCTGAGCTAATTTGAAACCCTTGTTTTATGCATCACCCCACCTCACCTTTCCCGTTCAGCAGCCATAGTGTGTTTCCTAAACGTGTGACTCTGTTCTGTTTTGTAATTCAGTTCAAGTGTAGCGGTTTTTACATTCCCTCTAGAAGTGATATCTTATGATAAGTGTCTTTTTCTGTGTGACTTATTTCACTTAGAATCGTCGTAACTAAATCCACTCATCGTGCTGCTACTAGCCTTATGACGTTGATTTCATGGCTGAGTGATATTCCATTGTACATGAGGACCACAACTTCTTTATCCATTTTTCTCTTTCCTAGGATATTTAAGGTGTAATGAAGTGGGGGTTCTTGTCAACAGAGCAGCCCTAAACTTTGGGGTGCCTGTGTCTTGCTGATTTTTCCTTTTCCCAATTTATACGCCCATGAGTGGAAGTGCCCTATGCTCTCCAAGCTGTGTTTTTTAGATGTTTCAGAACACACCGTACACTTCTCCAGAGTGGCTGTTGGCAATTTACATCCCACCCATCAGCGTAGCAAGGCTCCCATTTCTCCATGGCCGGTCCTGCATTTCTGGTTTGGACACTTTTTTCCGCATGGCCCTTTTGCCCGCTGGGAAGCGAGACTTCTTTGGAGCGCTGATTGGCCTTTCCAGGTTGCTTGGTTGTCCAAAAAGGGCGTATGCGTTTTTTCCTGAATATATTCAGGAAAAAACGCATACGCCCTTTTTGGCCAAGGGCATCATTGTCCACGTTTTGCCGCTTTTCATGTGCTTTCAAGGCGATTCGAATCTACCTCCTGAAATCTGTTTCCTGCAATTCTGCCTTGCTTTCAAAGCCTCTTCGTTGCCTTCCCTTAATATATTTGTGGACGAGAGGTATCATTTAAAACTCTGCAGGTTTGTGAATTGCAGTGCCCCTGAGCTCCATTTTTCAACTCGCTTTTTTGGGAGCTGGCCGCAAAAGCGCAGGATTGCTTCAGGCCCTCTTCTGGTTCTGGGGGGCAGGCTGAGCTTGTGCTTAATTCTTCTTCCTGATGGGAAAATAGAGTGACCTGTGCCTGTCCCAACACCTAGAGCTAGTCTCTCATTGGTTCCCCCTCTTCC
Organism: Balaenoptera acutorostrata; assembly: GCF_949987535.1. Classification (NCBI taxonomy): domain Eukaryota; kingdom Metazoa; phylum Chordata; class Mammalia; order Artiodactyla; family Balaenopteridae; genus Balaenoptera; species Balaenoptera acutorostrata. The sequence continues at coordinate 39,671 of NW_026646764.1, read as the reverse complement.
CGTTCATCCTCAGGACAAATTGCAACCTGTACGGAACAGGAGGTTAAAGGTGCTGATTCTCCAAGGAGGGAGATGGCTAGTAAATCGGCTGGAATGGCGAACCCGAGCAAAGGAGATGAGAAATGAGGTGCGTTTTAGAAACCTTTCCCGATCACACGGTGTACCATCTTCTGGGTTTCTCATGCCTGTTTTCGACGTAGGAAGATGCCCTTGAACCCGGAGATTTGGGACCCATGGGATGGGTACCATGCAGTATTACTTGAAAGGGTCTGCGTTGGCTCACCCAACCTCACCGAACCTCTCAGCCCCAAGAGTGTCCACCCTTATGTCTCAATCAGCTGTGGGTCTAGATATGGTCAATCCAGGTTGCATCACAGCCCCTGAACGAATTTTGGAAGAATTTCTCTCTCTTTCACTGTCTTTGTTTCACGGGTTTTGAAAAGTAATTTATTTTTATAATGGGGTTTAGCTGCTTTTCACGGCTGTGTTTATGCCGCTTTACACCCCCTTGACTCACTTACAGAGAGATATCAATACATAGGTTTGAAGATTCTTACTAGTCAGATATATTCTTGTGCGGTGAATAGGGGGTGTTGAGTCCAGTTCACTGAGCAAGGAATAGGTCTTGTCTCTTACATATTGGGTTTATGGAACGGTATCTGAGCTAATTTGAAACCCTTGTTTTATGCATCACCCCACCTCACCTTTCCCGTTCAGCAGCCATAGTGTGTTTCCTAAACGTGTGACTCTGTTCTGTTTTGCAATTCAGTTCAAGTGTAGCGGTTTTTACATTCCCTCTAGAAGTGATATCTTAGGATAAGTGTCTTTTTCTGTGTGACTTATTTCACTTAGAATCGTTGTACCTAAATCCACTCATCGTGCTGCTACTAGCCTTATGACGTTGATTTCATGGCTGAGAGATATTCCATTGTACATGAGGACCACAACTTCTTTATCCATTTTTCTCTTTCCTAGGATATTTAAGGTGTAATGAAGTGGGGGTTCTTGTCAACAGAGCAGCCCTAAACTTTGGGGTGCCTGTGTCTTGCTGATTTTTAGTTTTCCCAATTTATACGCCCATGAGTGGAAGTGCCCTATGCTCTCCAAGCTGTGTTTTTTAGATGTTTCAGAACACACCGTACACTTCTCCAGAGTGGCTGTTGGCAATTTACATCCCACCCATCAGCGTAGCAAGGCTCCCATTTCTCCATGGCCGGTCCTGCATTTCTGGTTTGGACACTTTTTTCCGCATGGCCCTTTTGCCCGCTGGGAAGCGAGATTTCTTTGGAGCGCTGATTGGCCTTTCCAGGTTGCTTGGTTGGCCAAAAAGGGCGTATGCGTTTTTTCCTGAATATATTCAGGAAAAAACGCATACGCCCTTTTTGGCCAAGGGCATCATTGTCCACGTTTTGCCGCTTTTCATGTGCTTTCAAGGCGATTCGAATCTACCTCCTGAAATCTGTTTCCTGCAATTCTGCCTTGCTTTCAAAGCCTCTTCGTTGCCTTCCCTTAATATATTTGTGGCCGAGAGGTATCATTTAAAACTCTGCAGGTTTGTGAATTGCAGTGCCCCTGAGCTCCATTTTTCAATTCGCTTTTTTGGGAGCTGGCCGCAAAAGCGCAGGATTGCTTCAGGCCCTCTTCTGGTTCTGGGGGGCAGGCTGAGCTTGTGCTTAATTCTTCTTCCTGATGGGAAAATAGAGTGACCTGTGCCTGTCCCAACACCTAGAGCTAGTCTCTCATTGGTTCCCCCTCTTCCCGTTCATCCTCAGGACAAATTGCAACCTGTACGGAACAGGAGGTTAAAGGTGCTGATTCTCCAAGGAGGGAGATGGCTAGTAAATCGGCTGGAATGGCGAACCCGAGCAAAGGAGATGAGAAATGAGGTGCGTTTTAGAAACCTTTCCCGATCACACGGTGTACCATCTTCTGGGTTTCTCATGCCTGTTTTCGACGTAGGAAGATGCCCTTGAACCTGGAGATTTGGGACCCATGGGATGGGTACCATGCAGTATTACTTGAAAGGGTCTGCGTTGGCTCACCCAACCTCACCGAACCTCTCAGCCCCAAGAGTGTCCACCCTTATATCTCAATCAGCTGTGGGTCTAGATATGGTCAATCCAGTTTGCATCACAGCCCCTGAACGAATTTTGTAAGAATTTCTCTCTCTTTCACTGTCTTTGTTTCACGGGTTTTGAAAAGTAATTTATTTTTATAATGGGGTTTAGCTGCTTTTCACGGCTGTGTTTATGCCGCTTTACACCCCCTTGACTCACTTACAGAGAGATATCAATACATAGGTTTGAAGATTCTTACTAGTCAGATATATTCTTGTGCGGTGATTAGGGGGTGTTGAGTCCAGTTCACTGAGCAAGGAATAGGTCTTGTCTCTTACATATTGGGTTTATGGAACGGTATCTGAGCTAATTTGAAACCCTTGTTTTATGCATCACCCCACCTCACCTTTCCCGTTCAGCAGCCATAGTGTGTTTCCTAAACGTGTGACTCTGTTCTGTTTTGCAATTCAGTTCAAGTGTAGCGGTTTTTACATTCCCTCTAGAAGTGATATCTTAGGATAAGTGTCTTTTTCTGTGTGACTTATTTCACTTAGAATCGTCGTACCTAAATCCACTCATCGTGCTGCTACTAGCCTTATGACGTTGATTTCATGGCTGAGTGATATTCCATTGTACATGAGGACCACAACTTCTTTATCCATTTTTCTCTTTCCTAGGATATTTAAGGTGTAATGAAGTGGGGGTTCTTGTCAACAGAGCAGCCCTAAACTTTGGGGTGCTTGTGTCTTGCTGATTTTTAGTTTTTCCCAATTTATACGCCCATGAGTGGAAGTTCCCTATGCTCTCCAAGCTGTGTTTTTTAGATGTTTCAGAACACACCGTACACTTCTCCAGAGTGGCTGTTGGCAATTTACATCCCACCCATCAGCGTAGCAAGGCTCCCATTTCTCCATGGCCGGTCCTGCATTTCTGGTTTGGACACTTTTTTCCGCATGTCCTTTTTGCCCGCTGGGAAGCGAGACTTCTTTGGAGCGCTGATTGGCCTTTCCAGGTTGCTTGGTTGGCCAAAAAGGGCGTATGCGTTTTTTCCTGAATATATTCAGGAAAAAACGCATACGCCCTTTTTGGCCAAGGGCATCATTGTCCACGTTTTGCCGCTTTTCATGTGCTTTCAAGGCGATTCGAATCTACCTCCTGAAATCTGTTTCCTGCAATTCTGCCTTGCTTTCAAAGCCTCTTCGTTGCCTTCCCTTAATATATTTGTGGCCGAGAGGTATCATTTAAAACTCTGCAGGTTTGTGAATTGCAGTGCCCCTGAGCTCCATTTTTCAATTCGCTTTTTTGGGAGCTGGCCGCAAAAGCGCAGGATTGCTTCAGGCCCTCTTCTGGTTCTGGGGGGCAGGCTGAGCTTGTGCTTAATTCTTCTTCCTGATGGGAAAATAGAGTGACCTGTGCCTGTCCCAACACCTAGAGCTAGTCTCTCATTGGTTCCCCCTCTTCCCGTTCATCCTCAGGACAAATTGCAACCTGTACGGAACAGGAGGTTAAAGGTGCTGATTCTCCAAGGAGGGAGATGGCTAGTAAATCGGCTGGAATGGCGAACCCGAGCAAAGGAGATGAGAAATGAGGTGCGTTTTAGAAACCTTTCCCGATCACACGGTGTTCCATCTTCTGGGTTTCTCATGCCTGTTTTCGATGTAGGAAGATGCCCTTGAACTTGGAGATTTGGGACCCATGGGATGGGTACCATGCAGTATTACTTGAAAGGGTCTGCGTTGGCTCACCCAACCTCACCGAACCTCTCAGCCCCAAGAGTGTCCACCCTTATGTCTCAATCAGCGGTGGGTCTAGATATGGTCAATCCAGGTTGCATCACAGCCCCTGAACGAATTTTGTAAGAATTTCTCTCTCTTTCACTGTCTTTGTTTCACGGGTTTTGAAAAGTAATTTATTTTTATAATGGGGTTTAGCTGCTTTTCACGGCTGTGTTTATGCCGCTTTACACCCCCTTGACTCACTTACAGAGAGATATCAATACATAGGTTTGAAGATTCTTACTAGTCAGATATATTCTTGTGCGGTGAATAGGGGGTGTTGAGTCCAGTTCACTGAGCAAGGAATAGGTCTTGTCTCTTACATATTGGGTTTATGGAACGGTATCTGAGCTAATTTGAAACCCTTGTTTTATGCATCACCCCACCTCACCTTTCCCGTTCAGCAGCCATAGTGTGTTTCCTAAACGTGTGACTCTGTTCTGTTTTGCAATTCAGTTCAAGTGTAGCGGTTTTTACATTCCCTCTAGAAGTGATATCTTAGGATAAGTGTCTTTTTCTGTGTGACTTATTTCACTTAGAATCGTCGTACCTAAATCCACTCATCGTGCTGCTACTAGCCTTATGACGTTGATTTCATGGCTGAGTGATATTCCATTGTACATGAGGACCACAACTTCTTTATCCATTTTTCTCTTTCCTAGGATATTTAAGGTGTAATGAAGTGGGGGTTCTTGTCAACAGAGCAGCCCTAAACTTTGGGGTGCCTGTGTCTTGCTGATTTTTAGTTTTCCCAATTTATACGCCCATGAGTGGAAGTGCCCTATGCTCTCCAAGCTGTGTTTTTTAGATGTTTCAGAACACACCGTACACTTCTCCAGAGTGGCTGTTGGCAATTTACATCCCACCCATCAGCGTAGCAAGGCTCCCATTTCTCCATGGCCGGTCCTGCATTTCTGGTTTGGACACTTTTTTCCGCATGGGCCTTTTGCCCGCTGGGAAGCGAGATTTCTTTGGAGCGCTGATTGGCCTTTCCAGGTTGCTTGGTTGGCCAAAAAGGGCGTATGCGTTTTTCCTGAATATATTCAGGAAAAAACGCATACGCCCTTTTTGGCCAAGGGCATCATTGTCCACGTTTTGCCGCTTTTCATGTGCTTTCAAGGCGATTCGAATCTACCTCCTGAAATCTGTTTCCTGCAATTCTGCCTTGCTTTCAAAGCCTCTTCGTTGCCTTCCCGTAATGTATTTGTGGACGAGAGGTATCATTTAAAACTCTGCAGGTTTGTGAATTGCAGTGCCCCTGAGCTCCATTTTTCAACTCGCTTTTTTGGGAGCTGGCCGCAAAAGCGCAGGATTGCTTCAGGCCCTCTTCTGGTTCTGGGGGGCAGGCTGAGCTTGTGCTTAATTCTTCTTCCTGATGGGAAAATAGAGTGACCTGTGCCTGTCCCAACACCTAGAGCTAGTCTCTCATTGGTTCCCCCTCTTCCCGTTCATCCTCAGGACAAATTGCAACCTGTACGGAACAGGAGGTTAAAGGTGCTGATTCTCCAAGGAGGGAGATGGCTAGTAAATCGGCTGGAATGGCGAACCCGAGCAAAGGAGATGAGAAATGAGGTGCGTTTTAGAAACCTTTCCCGATCACACGGTGTACCATCTTCTGGGTTTCTCATGCCTGTTTTCGACGTAGGAAGATGCCCTTGAACCTGGAGATTTGGGACCCATGGGATGGGTACCATGCAGTATTACTTGAAAGGGTCTGCGTTGGCTCACCCAACCTCACCGAAACTCTCAGCCCCAAGAGTGTCCACCCTTATGTCTCAATCAGCTGTGGGTCTAGATATGGTCAATCCAGGTTGCATCACAGCCCCTGAACGAATTTTGTAAGAATTTCTCTCTCTTTCACTGTCTTTGTTTCACGGGTTTTGAAAAGTAATTTATTTTTATAATGGGGTTTAGCTGCTTTTCACGGCTGTGTTTATGCCGCTTTACACCCCCTTGACTCACTTACAGAGAGATATCAATACATAGGTTTGAAGATTCTTACTAGTCAGATATATTCTTGTGCGGTGAATAGGGGGTGTTGAGTCCAGTTCACTGAAAAAGGAATAGGTCTTGTCTCTTACATATTGGGTTTATGGAACGGTATCTGAGCTAATTTGAAACCCTTGTTTTATGCATCACCCCACCTCACCTTGCCCGTTCAGCAGCCATAGTGTGTTTTCTAAACGTGTGGCTCTGTTCTGTTTTGTAATTCAGTTCAAGTGTAGCGGTTTTTACATTCCCTCTAGAAGTGATATCTTATGATAAGTGTCTTTTTCTGTGTGACTTATTTCACTTAGAATCGTCGTACCTAAATCCACTCATCGTGCTGCTACTAGCCTTATGACGTTGATTTCATGGCTGAGTGATATTCCATTGTACATGAGGACCCCAACTTCTTTATCCATTTTTCTCTTTCCTAGGATATTTAAGGTGTAATGAAGTGGGGGTTCTTGTCAACAAAGCAGCCCTAAACTTTGGGGTGCTTGTGTCTTGCTGATTTTTAGTTTTTCCCAATTTATACGCCCATGAGTGGAAGTTCCCTATGCTCTCCAAGCTGTGTTTTTTAGATGTTTCAGAACACACCGTACCCTTCTCCAGAGTGGCTGTTGGCAATTTACATCCCACCCATCAGCGTAGCAAGGCTCCCATTTCTCCATGGCCGGTCCTGCATTTCTGGTTTGGACACTTTTTTCCGCATGTCCTTTTTGCCCGCTGGGAAGCGAGACTTCTTTGGAGCGCTGATTGGCCTTTCCAGGTTGCTTGGTTGGCCAAAAAGGGCGTATGCGTTTTTTCCTGAATATATTCAGGAAAAAACGCATACGCCCTTTTTGGCCAAGGGCATCATTGTCCACGTTTTGCCGCTTTTCATGTGCTTTCAAGGCGATTCGAATCTACCTCCTGAAATCTGTTTCCTGCAATTCTGCCTTGCTTTCAAAGCCTCTTCGTTGCCTTCCCTTAATATATTTGTGGCCGAGAGGTATCATTTAAAACTCTGCAGGTTTGTGAATTGCAGTGCCCCTGAGCTCCATTTTTCAATTCGCTTTTTTGGGAGCTGGCCTCAAAAGCGCAGGATTGCTTCAGGCCCTCTTCTGGTTCTGGGGGGCAGGCTGAGCTTGTGCTTAATTCTTCTTCCTGATGGGAAAATAGAGTGACCTGTGCCTGTCCCAACACCTAGAGCTAGTCTCTCATTGGTTCCCCCTCTTCCCGTTCATCCTCAGGACAAATTGCAACCTGTACGGAACAGGAGGTTAAAGGTGCTGATTCTCCAAGGAGGGAGATGGCTAGTAAATCGGCTGGAATGGCGAACCCGAGCAAAGGAGATGAGAAATGAGGTGCGTTTTAGAAACCTTTCCCGATCACACGGTGTTCCATCTTCTGGGTTTCTCATGCCTGTTTTCGACGTAGGAAGATGCCCTTGAACCTGGAGATTTGGGACCCATGGGATGGGTACCATGCAGTATTACTTGAAAGGGTCTGCGTTGGCTCACCCAACCTCACCGAACCTCTCAGCCCCAAGAGTGTCCACCCTTATGTCTCAATCAGCTGTGGGTCTAGATATGGTCAATCCAGGTTGCATCACAGCCCCTGAACGAATTTTGTAAGAATTTCTCTCTCTTTCACTGTCTTTGTTTCACGGGTTTTGAAAAGTAATTTATTTTTATAATGGGGTTTAGCTGCTTTTCACGGCTGTGTTTATGCCGCTTTACACCCCCTTGACTCACTTACAGAGAGATATCAATACATAGGTTTGAAGATTCTTACTAGTCAGATATATTCTTGTGTGGTGAATAGGGGGTGTTGAGTCCAGTTCACTGAGCAAGGAATAGGTCTTGTCTCTTACATATTGGGTTTATGGAACGGTATCTGAGCTAATTTGAAACCCTTGTTTTATGCATCACCCCACCTCACCTTTCCCGTTCAGCAGCCATAGTGTGTTTCCTAAACGTGTGACTCTGTTCTGTTTTGCAATTCAGTTCAAGTGTAGCGGTTTTTACATTCCCTCTAGAAGTGATATCTTAGGATAAGTGTCTTTTTCTGTGTGACTTATTTCACTTAGAATCGTCGTACCTAAATCCACTCATCGTGCTGCTACTAGCCTTATGACGTTGATTTCATGGCTGAGTGATATTCCATTGTACATGAGGACCACAACTTCTTTATCCATTTTTCTCTTTCCTAGGATATTTAAGGTGTAATGAAGTGGGGGTTCTTGTCAACAGAGCAGCCCTAAACTTTGGGGTGCTTGTGTCTTGCTGATTTTTAGTTTTTCCCAATTTATACGCCCATGAGTGGAAGTTCCCTATGCTCTCCAAGCTGTGTTTTTTAGATGTTTCAGAACACACCGTACACTTCTCCAGAGTGGCTGTTGGCAATTTACATCCCACCCATCAGCGTAGCAAGGCTCCCATTTCTCCATGGCCGGTCCTGCATTTCTGGTTTGGACACTTTTTTCCGCATGTCCTTTTTGCCCGCTGGGAAGCGAGACTTCTTTGGAGCGCTGATTGGCCTTTCCAGGTTGCTTGGTTGGCCAAAAAGGGCGTATGCGTTTTTTCCTGAATATATTCAGGAAAAAACGCATACGCCCTTTTTGGCCAAGGGCATCATTGTCCACGTTTTGCCGCTTTTCATGTGCTTTCAAGGCGATTCGAATCTACCTCCTGAAATCTGTTTCCTGCAATTCTGCCTTGCTTTCAAAGCCTCTTCGTTGCCTTCCCTTAATATATTTGTGGCCGAGAGGTATCATTTAAAACTCTGCAGGTTTGTGAATTGCAGTGCCCCTGAGCTCCATTTTTCAATTCGCTTTTTTGGGAGCTGGCCTCAAAAGCGCAGGATTGCTTCAGGCCCTCTTCTGGTTCTGGGGGGCAGGCTGAGCTTGTGCTTAATTCTTCTTCCTGATGGGAAAATAGAGTGACCTGTGCCTGTCCCAACACCTAGAGCTAGTCTCTCATTGGTTCCCCCTCTTCCCGTTCATCCTCAGGACAAATTGCAACCTGTACGGAACAGGAGGTTAAAGGTGCTGATTCTCCAAGGAGGGAGATGGCTAGTAAATCGGCTGGAATGGCGAACCCGAGCAAAGGAGATGAGAAATGAGGTGCGTTTTAGAAACCTTTCCCGATCACACGGTGTTCCATCTTCTGGGTTTCTCATGCCTGTTTTCGACGTAGGAAGATGCCCTTGAACCTGGAGATTTGGGACCCATGGGATGGGTACCATGCAGTATTACTTGAAAGGGTCTGCGTTGGCTCACCCAACCTCACCGAACCTCTCAGCCCCAAGAGTGTCCACCCTTATGTCTCAATCAGCTGTGGGTCTAGATATGGTCAATCCAGGTTGCATCACAGCCCCTGAACGAATTTTGTAAGAATTTCTCTCTCTTTCACTGTCTTTGTTTCACGGGTTTTGAAAAGTAATTTATTTTTATAATGGGGTTTAGCTGCTTTTCACGGCTGTGTTTATGCCGCTTTACACCCCCTTGACTCACTTACAGAGAGATATCAATACATAGGTTTGAAGATTCTTACTAGTCAGATATATTCTTGTGCGGTGAATAGGGGGTGTTGAGTCCAGTTCACTGAGCAAGGAATAGGTCTTGTCTCTTACATATTGGGTTTATGGAACGGTATCTGAGCTAATTTGAAACCCTTGTTTTATGCATCACCCCACCTCACCTTTCCCGTTCAGCAGCCATAGTGTGTTTCCTAAACGTGTGACTCTGTTCTGTTTTGCAATTCAGTTCAAGTGTAGCGGTTTTTACATTCCCTCTAGAAGTGATATCTTAGGATAAGTGTCTTTTTCTGTGTGACTTATTTCACTTAGAATCGTTGTACCTAAATCCACTCATCGTGCTGCTACTAGCCTTATGACGTTGATTTCATGGCTGAGAGATATTCCATTGTACATGAGGACCACAACTTCTTTATCCATTTTTCTCTTTCCTAGGATATTTAAGGTGTAATGAAGTGGGGGTTCTTGTCAACAGAGCAGCCCTAAACTTTGGGGTGCCTGTGTCTTGCTGATTTTTAGTTTTCCCAATTTATACGCCCATGAGTGGAAGTGCCCTATGCTCTCCAAGCTGTGTTTTTTAGATGTTTCAGAACACACCCTACACTTCTCCAGAGTGGCTGTTGGCAATTTACATCCCACCCATCAGCGTAGCAAGGCTCCCATTTCTCCATGGCCGGTCCTGCATTTCTGGTTTGGACACTTTTTTCCGCATGGCCCTTTTGCCCGCTGGGAAGCGAGATTTCTTTGGAGCGCTGATTGGCCTTTCCAGGTTGCTTGGTTGGCCAAAAAGGGCGTATGCGTTTTTTCCTGAATATATTCAGGAAAAAACGCATACGCCCTTTTTGGCCAAGGGCATCATTGTCCACGTTTTGCCGCTTTTCATGTGCTTTCAAGGCGATTCGAATCTACCTCCTGAAATCTGTTTCCTGCAATTCTGCCTTGCTTTCAAAGCCTCTTCGTTGCCTTCCCTTAATATATTTGTGGCCGAGAGGTATCATTTAAAACTCTGCAGGTTTGTGAATTGCAGTGCCCCTGAGCTCCATTTTTCAACTCGCTTTTTTGGGAGCTGGCCGCAAAAGCGCAGGATTGCTTCAGGCCCTCTTCTGGTTCTGGGGGGCAGGCTGAGCTTGTGCTTAATTCTTCTTCCTGATGGGAAAATAGAGTGACCTGTGCCTGTCCCAACACCTAGAGCTAGTCTCTCATTGGTTCCCCCTCTTCCCGTTCATCCTCAGGACAAATTGCAACCTGTACGGAACAGGAGGTTAAAGGTGCTGATTCTCCAAGGAGGGAGATGGCTAGTAAATCGGCTGGAATGGCGAACCCGAGCAAAGGAGATGAGAAATGAGGTGCGTTTTAGAAACCTTTCCCGATCACACGGTGTACCATCTTCTGGGTTTCTCATGCCTGTTTTCGACGTAGGAAGATGCCCTTGAACCTGGAGATTTGGGACCCATGGGATGGGTACCATGCAGTATTACTTGAAAGGGTCTGCGTTGGCTCACCCAACCTCACCGAACCTCTCAGCCCCAAGAGTGTCCACCCTTATATCTCAATCAGCTGTGGGTCTAGATATGGTCAATCCAGTTTGCATCACAGCCCCTGAACGAATTTTGTAAGAATTTCTCTCTCTTTCACTGTCTTTGTTTCACGGGTTTTGAAAAGTAATTTATTTTTATAATGGGGTTTAGCTGCTTTTCACGGCTGTGTTTATGCCGCTTTACACCCCCTTGACTCACTTACAGAGAGATATCAATACATAGGTTTGAAGATTCTTACTAGTCAGATATATTCTTGTGCGGTGATTAGGGGGTGTTGAGTCCAGTTCACTGAGCAAGGAATAGGTCTTGTCTCTTACATATTGGGTTTATGGAACGGTATCTGAGCTAATTTGAAACCCTTGTTTTATGCATCACCCCACCTCACCTTTCCCGTTCAGCAGCCATAGTGTGTTTCCTAAACGTGTGACTCTGTTCTGTTTCGCAATTCAGTTCAAGTGTAGCGGTTTTTACATTCCCTCTAGAAGTGATATCTTAGGATAAGTGTCTTTTTCTGTGTGACTTATTTCACTTAGAATCGTCGTACCTAAATCCACTCATCGTGCTGCTACTAGCCTTATGACGTTGATTTCATGGCTGAGTGATATTCCATTGTACATGAGGACCACAACTTCTTTATCCATTTTTCTCTTTCCTAGGATATTTAAGGTGTAATGAAGTGGGGGTTCTTGTCAACAGAGCAGCCCTAAACTTTGGGGTGCTTGTGTCTTGCTGATTTTTAGTTTTTCCCAATTTATACGCCCATGAGTGGAAGTTCCCTATGCTCTCCAAGCTGTGTTTTTTAGATGTTTCAGAACACACCGTACACTTCTCCAGAGTGGCTGTTGGCAATTTACATCCCACCCATCAGCGTAGCAAGGCTCCCATTTCTCCATGGCCGGTCCTGCATTTCTGGTTTGGACACTTTTTTCCGCATGTCCTTTTTGCCCGCTGGGAAGCGAGACTTCTTTGGAGCGCTGATTGGCCTTTCCAGGTTGCTTGGTTGGCCAAAAAGGGCGTATGCGTTTTTTCCTGAATATATTCAGGAAAAAACGCATACGCCCTTTTTGGCCAAGGGCATCATTGTCCACGTTTTGCCGCTTTTCATGTGCTTTCAAGGCGATTCGAATCTACCTCCTGAAATCTGTTTCCTGCAATTCTGCCTTGCTTTCAAAGCCTCTTCGTTGCCTTCCCTTAATATATTTGTGGCCGAGAGGTATCATTTAAAACTCTGCAGGTTTGTGAATTGCAGTGCCCCTGAGCTCCATTTTTCAATTCGCTTTTTTGGGAGCTGGCCTCAAAAGCGCAGGATTGCTTCAGGCCCTCTTCTGGTTCTGGGGGGCAGGCTGAGCTTGTGCTTAATTCTTCTTCCTGATGGGAAAATAGAGTGACCTGTGCCTGTCCCAACACCTAGAGCTAGTCTCTCATTGGTTCCCCCTCTTCCCGTTCATCCTCAGGACAAATTGCAACCTGTACGGAACAGGAGGTTAAAGGTGCTGATTCTCCAAGGAGGGAGATGGCTAGTAAATCGGCTGGAATGGCGAACCCGAGCAAAGGAGATGAGAAATGAGGTGCGTTTTAGAAACCTTTCCCGATCACACGGTGTTCCATCTTCTGGGTTTCTCATGCCTGTTTTCGATGTAGGAAGATGCCCTTGAACTTGGAGATTTGGGACCCATGGGATGGGTACCATGCAGTATTACTTGAAAGGGTCTGCGTTGGCTCACCCAACCTCACCGAACCTCTCAGCCCCAAGAGTGTCCACCCTTATGTCTCAATCAGCGGTGGGTCTAGATATGGTCAATCCAGGTTGCATCACAGCCCCTGAACGAATTTTGTAAGAATTTCTCTCTCTTTCACTGTCTTTGTTTCACGGGTTTTGAAAAGTAATTTATTTTTATAATGGGGTTTAGCTGCTTTTCACGGCTGTGTTTATGCCGCTTTACACCCCCTTGACTCACTTACAGAGAGATATCAATACATAGGTTTGAAGATTCTTACTAGTCAGATATATTCTTGTGCGGTGAATAGGGGGTGTTGAGTCCAGTTCACTGAGCAAGGAATAGGTCTTGTCTCTTACATATTGGGTTTATGGAACGGTATCTGAGCTAATTTGAAACCCTTGTTTTATGCATCACCCCACCTCACCTTTCCCGTTCAGCAGCCATAGTGTGTTTCCTAAACGTGTGACTCTGTTCTGTTTTGTAATTCAGTTCAAGTGTAGCGGTTTTTACATTCCCTCTAGAAGTGATATCTTAGGATAAGTGTCTTTTTCTGTGTGACTTATTTCACTTAGAATCGTCGTACCTAAATCCACTCATCGTGCTGCTACTAGCCTTATGACGTTGATTTCATGGCTGAGTGATATTCCATTGTACATGAGGACCACAACTTCTTTATCCATTTTTCTCTTTCCTAGGATATTTAAGGTGTAATGAAATGGGGGTTCTTGTCAACAGAGCAGCCCTAAACTTTGGGGTGCCTGTGTCTTGCTGATTTTTAGTTTTCCCAATTTATACGCCCATGAGTGGAAGTGCCCTATGCTCTCCAAGCTGTGTTTTTTAGATGTTTCAGAACACACCGTACACTTCTCCAGAGTGGCTGTTGGCAATTTACATCCCACCCATCAGCGTAGCAAGGCTCCCATTTCTCCATGGCCGGTCCTGCATTTCTGGTTTGGACACTTTTTTCCGCATGGGCCTTTTGCCCGCTGGGAAGCGAGATTTCTTTGGAGCGCTGATTGGCCTTTCCAGGTTGCTTGGTTGGCCAAAAAGGGCGTATGCGTTTTTCCTGAATATATTCAGGAAAAAACGCATACGCCCTTTTTGGCCAAGGGCATCATTGTCCACGTTTTGCCGCTTTTCATGTGCTTTCAAGGCGATTCGAATCTACCTCCTGAAATCTGTTTCCTGCAATTCTGCCTTGCTTTCAAAGCCTCTTCGTTGCCTTCCCGTAATGTATTTGTGGACGAGAGGTATCATTTAAAACTCTGCAGGTTTGTGAATTGCAGTGCCCCTGAGCTCCATTTTTCAACTCGCTTTTTTGGGAGCTGGCCGCAAAAGCGCAGGATTGCTTCAGGCCCTCTTCTGGTTCTGGGGGGCAGGCTGAGCTTGTGCTTAATTCTTCTTCCTGATGGGAAAATAGAGTGACCTGTGCCTGTCCCAACACCTAGAGCTAGTCTCTCATTGGTTCCCCCTCTTCCCGTTCATCCTCAGGACAAATTGCAACCTGTACGGAACAGGAGGTTAAAGGTGCTGATTCTCCAAGGAGGGAGATGGCTAGTAAATCGGCTGGAATGGCGAACCCGAGCAAAGGAGATGAGAAATGAGGTGCGTTTTAGAAACCTTTCCCGATCACACGGTGTACCATCTTCTGGGTTTCTCATGCCTGTTTTCGACGTAGGAAGATGCCCTTGAACCTGGAGATTTGGGACCCATGGGATGGGTACCATGCAGTATTACTTGAAAGGGTCTGCGTTGGCTCACCCAACCTCACCGAACCTCTCAGCCCCAAGAGTGTCCACCCTTATGTCTCAATCAGCTGTGGGTCTAGATATGGTCAATCCAGGTTGCATCACAGCCCCTGAACGAATTTTGTAAGAATTTCTCTCTCTTTCACTGTCTTTGTTTCACGGGTTTTGAAAAGTAATTTATTTTTATAATGGGGTTTAGCTGCTTTTCACGGCTGTGTTTATGCCGCTTTACACCCCCTTGACTCACTTACAGAGAGATATCAATACATAGGTTTGAAGATTCTTACTAGTCAGATATATTCTTGTGCGGTGAATAGGGGGTGTTGAGTCCAGTTCACTGAAAAAGGAATAGGTCTTGTCTCTTACATATTGGGTTTATGGAACGGTATCTGAGCTAATTTGAAACCCTTGTTTTATGCATCACCCCACCTCACCTTGCCCGTTCAGCAGCCATAGTGTGTTTTCTAAACGTGTGGCTCTGTTCTGTTTTGTAATTCAGTTCAAGTGTACCGGTTTTTACATTCCCTCTAGAAGTGATATCTTATGATAAGTGTCTTTTTCTGTGTGACTTATTTCACTTAGAATCGTCGTACCTAAATCCACTCATCGTGCTGCTACTAGCCTTATGACGTTGATTTCATGGCTGAGTGATATTCCATTGTACATGAGGACCACAACTTCTTTATCCATTTTTCTCTTTCCTAGGATATTTAAGGTGTAATGAAGTGGGGGTTCTTGTCAACAGAGCAGCCCTAAACTTTGGGGTGCCTGTGTCTTGTTTATTTTTAGTTTTCCCAATTTATACGCCCATGAGTGGAAGTGCCCTATGCTCTCCAAGCTGTGTTTTTTAGATGTTTCAGAACACACCGTACACTTCTCCAGAGTGGCTGTTGGCAATTTACATCCCGCCCATCAGCGTAGCAAGGCTCCCATTTCTCCATGGCCGGTCCTGCATTTCTGGTTTGGACACTTTTTTCCGCATGTCCTTTTTGCCCGCTGGGAAGCGAGACTTCTTTGGAGCGCTGATTGGCCTTTCCAGGTTGCTTGGTTGGCCAAAAAGGGCGTATGCGTTTTTTCCTGAATATATTCAGGAAAAAACGCATACGCCCTTTTTGGCCAAGGGCATCATTGTCCACGTTTTGCCGCTTTTCATGTGCTTTCAAGGCGATTCGAATCTACCTCCTGAAATCTGTTTCCTGCAATTCTGCCTTGCTTTCAAAGCCTCTTCGTTGCCTTCCCTTAATATATTTGTGGCCGAGAGGTATCATTTAAAACTCTGCAGGTTTGTGAATTGCAGTGCCCCTGAGCTCCATTTTTCAATTCGCTTTTTTGGGAGCTGGCCTCAAAAGCGCAGGATTGCTTCAGGCCCTCTTCTGGTTCTGGGGGGCAGGCTGAGCTTGTGCTTAATTCTTCTTCCTGATGGGAAAATAGAGTGACCTGTGCCTGTCCCAACACCTAGAGCTAGTCTCTCATTGGTTCCCCCTCTTCCCGTTCATCCTCAGGACAAATTGCAACCTGTACGGAACAGGAGGTTAAAGGTGCTGATTCTCCAAGGAGGGAGATGGCTAGTAAATCGGCTGGAATGGCGAACCCGAGCAAAGGAGATGAGAAATGAGGTGCGTTTTAGAAACCTTTCCCGATCACACGGTGTTCCATCTTCTGGGTTTCTCATGCCTGTTTTCGACGTAGGAAGATGCCCTTGAACCTGGAGATTTGGGACCCATGGGATGGGTACCATGCAGTATTACTTGAAAGGGTCTGCGTTGGCTCACCCAACCTCACCGAACCTCTCAGCCCCAAGAGTGTCCACCCTTATGTCTCAATCAGCTGTGGGTCTAGATATGGTCAATCCAGGTTGCATCACAGCCCCTGAACGAATTTTGTAAGAATTTCTCTCTCTTTCACTGTCTTTGTTTCACGGGTTTTGAAAAGTAATTTATTTTTATAATGGGGTTTAGCTGCTTTTCACGGCTGTGTTTATGCCGCTTTACACCCCCTTGACTCACTTACAGAGAGATATCAATACATAGGTTTGAAGATTCTTACTAGTCAGATATATTCTTGTGTGGTGAATAGGGGGTATTGAGTCCAGTTCACTGAGCAAGGAATAGGTCTTGTCTCTTACATATTGGGTTTATGGAACGGTATCTGAGCTAATTTGAAACCCTTGTTTTATGCATCACCCCACCTCACCTTTCCCGTTCAGCAGCCATAGTGTGTTTCCTAAACGTGAGACTCTGTTCTGTTTTGCAATTCAGTTCAAGTGTAGCGGTTTTTACATTCCCTCTAGAAGTGATATCTTAGGATAAGTGTCTTTTTCTGTGTGACTTATTTCACTTAGAATCGTCGTACCTAAATCCACTCATCGTGCTGCTACTAGCCTTATGACGTTGATTTCATGGCTGAGTGATATTCCATTGTACATGAGGACCACAACTTCTTTATCCATTTTTCTCTTTCCTAGGATATTTAAGGTGTAATGAAGTGGGGGTTCTTGTCAACAGAGCAGCCCTAAACTTTGGGGTGCTTGTGTCTTGCTGATTTTTAGTTTTTCCCAATTTATACGCCCATGAGTGGAAGTTCCCTATGCTCTCCAAGCTGTGTTTTTTAGATGTTTCAGAACACACCGTACACTTCTCCAGAGTGGCTGTTGGCAATTTACATCCCACCCATCAGCGTAGCAAGGCTCCCATTTCTCCATGGCCGGTCCTGCATTTCTGGTTTGGACACTTTTTTCCGCATGTCCTTTTTGCCCGCTGGGAAGCGAGACTTCTTTGGAGCGCTGATTGGCCTTTCCAGGTTGCTTGGTTGGCCAAAAAGGGCGTATGCGTTTTTTCCTGAATATATTCAGGAAAAAACGCATACGCCCTTTTTGGCCAAGGGCATCATTGTCCACGTTTTGCCGCTTTTCATGTGCTTTCAAGGCGATTCGAATCTACCTCCTGAAATCTGTTTCCTGCAATTCTGCCTTGCTTTCAAAGCCTCTTCGTTGCCTTCCCTTAATATATTTGTGGCCGAGAGGTATCATTTAAAACTCTGCAGGTTTGTGAATTGCAGTGCCCCTGAGCTCCATTTTTCAATTCGCTTTTTTGGGAGCTGGCCTCAAAAGCGCAGGATTGCTTCAGGCCCTCTTCTGGTTCTGGGGGGCAGGCTGAGCTTGTGCTTAATTCTTCTTCCTGATGGGAAAATAGAGTGACCTGTGCCTGTCCCAACACCTAGAGCTAGTCTCTCATTGGTTCCCCCTCTTCCCGTTCATCCTCAGGACAAATTGCAACCTGTACGGAACAGGAGGTTAAAGGTGCTGATTCTCCAAGGAGGGAGATGGCTAGTAAATCGGCTGGAATGGCGAACCCGAGCAAAGGAGATGAGAAATGAGGTGCGTTTTAGAAACCTTTCCCGATCACACGGTGTTCCATCTTCTGGGTTTCTCATGCCTGTTTTCGACGTAGGAAGATGCCCTTGAACCTGGAGATTTGGGACCCATGGGATGGGTACCATGCAGTATTACTTGAAAGGGTCTGCGTTGGCTCACCCAACCTCACCGAACCTCTCAGCCCCAAGAGTGTCCACCCTTATGTCTCAATCAGCTGTGGGTCTAGATATGGTCAATCCAGGTTGCATCACAGCCCCTGAACGAATTTTGTAAGAATTTCTCTCTCTTTCACTGTCTTTGTTTCACGGGTTTTGAAAAGTAATTTATTTTTATAATGGCGTTTAGCTGCTTTTCACGGCTGTGTTTATGCCGCTTTACACCCCCTTGACTCACTTACAGAGAGATATCAATACATAGGTTTGAAGATTCTTACTAGTCAGATATATTCTTGTGCGGTGAATAGGGGGTGTTGAGTCCAGTTCACTGAGCAAGGAATAGGTCTTGTCTCTTACATATTGGGTTTATGGAACGGTATCTGAGCTAATTTGAAACCCTTGTTTTATGCATCACCCCACCTCACCTTTCCCGTTCAGCAGCCATAGTGTGTTTCCTAAACGTGTGACTCTGTTCTGTTTTGCAATTCAGTTCAAGTGTAGCGGTTTTTACATTCCCTCTAGAAGTGATATCTTAGGATAAGTGTCTTTTTCTGTGTGACTTATTTCACTTAGAATCGTTGTACCTAAATCCACTCATCGTGCTGCTACTAGCCTTATGACGTTGATTTCATGGCTGAGAGATATTCCATTGTACATGAGGACCACAACTTCTTTATCCATTTTTCTCTTTCCTAGGATATTTAAGGTGTAATGAAGTGGGGGTTCTTGTCAACAGAGCAGCCCTAAACTTTGGGGTGCCTGTGTCTTGCTGATTTTTAGTTTTCCCAATTTATACGCCCATGAGTGGAAGTGCCCTATGCTCTCCAAGCTGTGTTTTTTAGATGTTTCAGAACACACCGTACACTTCTCCAGAGTGGCTGTTGGCAATTTACATCCCACCCATCAGCGTAGCAAGGCTCCCATTTCTCCATGGCCGGTCCTGCATTTCTGGTTTGGACACTTTTTTCCGCATGGTACTTTTGCCCGCTGGGAAGCGAGATTTCTTTGGAGCGCTGATTGGCCTTTCCAGGTTGCTTGGTTGGCCAAAAAGGGCGTATGCGTTTTTCCTGAATATATTCAGGAAAAAACGCATACGCCCTTTTTGGCCAAGGGCATCATTGTCCACGTTTTGCCGCTTTTCATGTGCTTTCAAGGCGATTCGAATCTACCTCCTGAAATCTGTTTCCTGCAATTCTGCCTTGCTTTCAAAGCCTCTTCGTTGCCTTCCCGTAATATATTTGTGGACGAGAGGTATCATTAAAAACTCTGCAGGTTTGTGAATTGCAGTGCCCCTGAGCTCCATTTTTCAACTCGCTTTTTTGGGAGCTGGACGCAAAAGCGCAGGATTGCTTCAGGCCCTCTTCTGGTTCTGGGGGGCAGGCTGAGCTTGTGCTTAATTCTTCTTCCTGATGGGAAAATAGAGTGACCTGTGCCTGTCCCAACACCTAGAGCTAGTCTCTCATTGGTTCCCCCTCTTCCCGTTCATCCTCAGGACAAATTGCAACCTGTACGGAACAGGAGGTTAAAGGTGCTGATTCTCCAAGGAGGGAGATGGCTAGTAAATCGGCTGGAATGGCGAACCCGAGCAAAGGAGATGAGAAATGAGGTGCGTTTTAGAAACCTTTCCCGATCACACGGTGTACCATCTTCTGGGTTTCTCATGCCTGTTTTCGACGTAGGAAGATGCCCTTGAACCTGGAGATTTGGGACCCATGGGATGGGTACCATGCAGTATTACTTGAAAGGGTCTGCGTTGGCTCACCCAACCTCACCGAACCTCTCAGCCCCAAGAGTGTCCACCCTTATGTCTCAATCAGCTGTGGGTCTAGATATGGTCAATCCAGGTTGCATCACAGCCCCTGAACGAATTTTGGAAGAATTTCTCTCTCTTTCACTGTCTTTGTTTCACGGGTTTTGAAAAGTAATTTATTTTTATACTGGGGTTTAGCTGCTTTTCACGGCTGTGTTTATGCCGCTTTACACCCCCTTGACTCACTTACAGAGAGATATCAATACATAGGTTTGAAGATTCTTACTAGTCAGATATATTCTTGTGCGGTGAATAGGGGGTGTTGAGTCCAGTTCACTGAAAAAGGAATAGGTCTTGTCTCTTTCATATTGGGTTTATGGAACGGTATCTGAGCTAATTTGAAACCCTTGTTTTATGCATCACCCCACCTCACCTTGCCCGTTCAGCAGCCATAGTGTGTTTTCTAAACGTGTGACTCTGTTCTGTTTTGTAATTCAGTTCAAGTGTAGCGGTTTTTACATTCCCTCTAGAAGTGATATCTTATGATAAGTGTCTTTTTCTGTGTGACTTATTTCACTTAGAATCGTCGTACCTAAATCCACTCATCGTGCTGCTACTAGCCTTATGACGTTGATTTCATGGCTGAGTGATATTCCATTGTACATGAGGACCACAACTTCTTTATCCATTTTTCTCTTTCCTAGGATATTTAAGGTGTAATGAAGTGGGGGTTCTTGTCAACAGAGCAGCCCTAAACTTTGGGGTGCCTGTGTCTTGCTGATTTTTAGTTTTCCCAATTTATACGCCCATGAGTGGAAGTGCCCTATGCTCTCCAAGCTGTGTTTTTTAGATGTTTCAGAACACACCGTACACTTCTCCAGAGTGGCTGTTGGCAATTTACATCCCACCCATCAGCGTAGCAAGGCTCCCATTTCTCCATGGCCGGTCCTGCATTTCTGGTTTGGACACTTTTTTCCGCATGGCCCTTTTGCCCGCTGGGAAGCGAGACTTCTTTGGAGCGCTGATTGGCCTTTCCAGGTTGCTTGGTTGGCCAAAAAGGGCGTATGCGTTTTTTCCTGAATATATTCAGGAAAAAACGCATACGCCCTTTTTGGCCAAGGGCATCATTGTCCACGTTTTGCCGCTTTTCATGTGCTTTCAAGGCGATTCGAATCTACCTCCTGAAATCTGTTTCCTGCAATTCTGCCTTGCTTTCAAAGCCTCTTCGTTGCCTTCCCTTAATATATTTGTGGACGAGAGGTATCATTTAAAACTCTGCAGGTTTGTGAATTGCAGTGCCCCTGAGCTCCATTTTTCAACTCGCTTTTTTGGGAGCTGGCCGCAAAAGCGCAGGATTGCTTCAGGCCCTCTTCTGGTTCTGGGGGGCAGGCTGAGCTTGTGCTTAATTCTTCTTCCTGATGGGAAAATAGAGTGACCTGTGCCTGTCCCAACACCTAGAGCTAGTCTCTCATTGGTTCCCCCTCTTCCCGTTCATCCTCAGGACAAATTGCAACCTGTACGGAACAGGAGGTTAAAGGTGCTGATTCTCCAAGGAGGGAGATGGCTAGTAAATCGGCTGGAATGGCGAACCCGAGCAAAGGAGATGAGAAATGAGGTGCGTTTTAGAAACCTTTCCCGATCACACGGTGTACCATCTTCTGGGTTTCTCATGCCTGTTTTCGACGTAGGAAGATGCCCTTGAACCTGGAGATTTGGGACCCATGGGATGGGTACCATGCAGTATTACTTGAAAGGGTCTGCGTTGGCTCACCCAACCTCACCGAACCTCTCAGCCCCAAGAGTGTCCACCCTTATGTCTCAATCAGCTGTGGGTCTAGATATGGTCAATCCAGGTTGCATCACAGCCCCTGAACGAATTTTGGAAGAATTTCTCTCTCTTTCACTGTCTTTGTTTCACGGGTTTTGAAAAGTAATTTATTTTTATAATGGGGTTTAGCTGCTTTTCACGGCTGTGTTTATGCCGCTTTACACCCCCTTGACTCACTTACAGAGAGATATCAATACATAGGTTTGAAGATTCTTACTAGTCAGATATATTCTTGTGCGGTGAATAGGGGGTGTTGAGTCCAGTTCACTGAAAAAGGAATAGGTCTTGTCTCTTTCATATTGGGTTTATGGAACGGTATCTGAGCTAATTTGAAACCCTTGTTTTATGCATCACCCCACCTCACCTTGCCCGTTCAGCAGCCATAGTGTGTTTTCTAAACGTGTGACTCTGTTCTGTTTTGTAATTCAGTTCAAGTGTAGCGGTTTTTACATTCCCTCTAGAAGTGATATCTTATGATAAGTGTCTTTTTCTGTGTGACTTATTTCACTTAGAATCGTCGTACCTAAATCCAATCATCGTGCTGCTACTAGCCTTATGACGTTGATTTCATGGCTGAGTGATATTCCATTGTACATGAGGACCACAACTTCTTTATCCATTTTTCTCTTTCCTAGGATATTTAAGGTGTAATGAAGTGGGGGTTCTTGTCAACAGAGCAGCCCTAAACTTTGGGGTGCCTGTGTCTTGCTGATTTTTAGTTTTCCCAATTTATACGCCCATGAGTGGAAGTGCCCTATGCTCTCCAAGCTGTGTTTTTTAGATGTTTCAGAACACACCGTACACTTCTCCAGAGTGGCTGTTGGCAATTTACATCCCACCCATCAGCGTAGCAAGGCTCCCATTTCTCCATGGCCGGTCCTGCATTTCTGGTTTGGACACTTTTTTCCGCATGGCCCTTTTGCCCGCTGGGAAGCGAGACTTCTTTGGAGCGCTGATTGGCCTTTCCAGGTTGCTTGGTTGGCCAAAAAGGGCGTATGCGTTTTTTCCTGAATATATTCAGGAAAAAACGCATACGCCCTTTTTGGCCAAGGGCATCATTGTCCACGTTTTGCCGCTTTTCATGTGCTTTCAAGGCGATTCGAATCTACCTCCTGAAATCTGTTTCCTGCAATTCTGCCTTGCTTTCAAAGCCTCTTCGTTGCCTTCCCTTAATATATTTGTGGACGAGAGGTATCATTTAAAACTCTGCAGGTTTGTGAATTGCAGTGCCCCTGAGCTCCATTTTTCAACTCGCTTTTTTGGGAGCTGGCCGCAAAAGCGCAGGATTGCTTCAGGCCCTCTTCTGGTTCTGGGGGGCAGGCTGAGCTTGTGCTTAATTCTTCTTCCTGATGGGAAAATAGAGTGACCTGTGCCTGTCCCAACACCTAGAGCTAGTCTCTCATTGGTTCCCCCTCTTCCCGTTCATCCTCAGGACAAATTGCAACCTGTACGGAACAGGAGGTTAAAGGTGCTGATTCTCCAAGGAGGGAGATGGCTAGTAAATCGGCTGGAATGGCGAACCCGAGCAAAGGAGATGAGAAATGAGGTGCGTTTTAGAAACCTTTCCCGATCACACGGTGTACCATCTTCTGGGTTTCTCATGCCTGTTTTCGACGTAGGAAGATGCCCTTGAACCTGGAGATTTGGGACCCATGGGATGGGT
The DNA here is from genome assembly GCF_949987535.1 of Balaenoptera acutorostrata. Taxonomy (NCBI): domain Eukaryota; kingdom Metazoa; phylum Chordata; class Mammalia; order Artiodactyla; family Balaenopteridae; genus Balaenoptera; species Balaenoptera acutorostrata. The sequence continues at coordinate 16,558 of NW_026646764.1, read as the reverse complement.
ACCATGCAGTATTACTTGAAAGGGTCTGCGTTGGCTCACCCAACCTCACCGAACCTCTCAGCCCCAAGAGTGTCCACCCTTATGTCTCAATCAGCTGTGGGTCTAGATATGGTCAATCCAGGTTGCATCACAGCCCCTGAACGAATTTTGGAAGAATTTCTCTCTCTTTCACTGTCTTTGTTTCACGGGTTTTGAAAAGTAATTTATTTTTATAATGGGGTTTAGCTGCTTTTCACGGCTGTGTTTATGCCGCTTTACACCCCCTTGACTCACTTACAGAGAGATATCAATACATAGGTTTGAAGATTCTTACTAGTCAGATATATTCTTGTGCGGTGAATAGGGGGTGTTGAGTCCAGTTCACTGAAAAAGGAATAGGTCTTGTCTCTTTCATATTGGGTTTATGGAACGGTATCTGAGCTAATTTGAAACCCTTGTTTTATGCATCACCCCACCTCACCTTGCCCGTTCAGCAGCCATAGTGTGTTTTCTAAACGTGTGACTCTGTTCTGTTTTGTAATTCAGTTCAAGTGTAGCGGTTTTTACATTCCCTCTAGAAGTGATATCTTATGATAAGTGTCTTTTTCTGTGTGACTTATTTCACTTAGAATCGTCGTACCTAAATCCAATCATCGTGCTGCTACTAGCCTTATGACGTTGATTTCATGGCTGAGTGATATTCCATTGTACATGAGGACCACAACTTCTTTATCCATTTTTCTCTTTCCTAGGATATTTAAGGTGTAATGAAGTGGGGGTTCTTGTCAACAGAGCAGCCCTAAACTTTGGGGTGCCTGTGTCTTGCTGATTTTTAGTTTTCCCAATTTATACGCCCATGAGTGGAAGTGCCCTATGCTCTCCAAGCTGTGTTTTTTAGATGTTTCAGAACACACCGTACACTTCTCCAGAGTGGCTGTTGGCAATTTACATCCCACCCATCAGCGTAGCAAGGCTCCCATTTCTCCATGGCCGGTCCTGCATTTCTGGTTTGGACACTTTTTTCCGCATGGCCCTTTTGCCCGCTGGGAAGCGAGACTTCTTTGGAGCGCTGATTGGCCTTTCCAGGTTGCTTGGTTGGCCAAAAAGGGCGTATGCGTTTTTTCCTGAATATATTCAGGAAAAAACGCATACGCCCTTTTTGGCCAAGGGCATCATTGTCCACGTTTTGCCGCTTTTCATGTGCTTTCAAGGCGATTCGAATCTACCTCCTGAAATCTGTTTCCTGCAATTCTGCCTTGCTTTCAAAGCCTCTTCGTTGCCTTCCCTTAATATATTTGTGGACGAGAGGTATCATTTAAAACTCTGCAGGTTTGTGAATTGCAGTGCCCCTGAGCTCCATTTTTCAACTCGCTTTTTTGGGAGCTGGCCGCAAAAGCGCAGGATTGCTTCAGGCCCTCTTCTGGTTCTGGGGGGCAGGCTGAGCTTGTGCTTAATTCTTCTTCCTGATGGGAAAATAGAGTGACCTGTGCCTGTCCCAACACCTAGAGCTAGTCTCTCATTGGTTCCCCCTCTTCCCGTTCATCCTCAGGACAAATTGCAACCTGTACGGAACAGGAGGTTAAAGGTGCTGATTCTCCAAGGAGGGAGATGGCTAGTAAATCGGCTGGAATGGCGAACCCGAGCAAAGGAGATGAGAAATGAGGTGCGTTTTAGAAACCTTTCCCGATCACACGGTGTACCATCTTCTGGGTTTCTCATGCCTGTTTTCGACGTAGGAAGATGCCCTTGAACCTGGAGATTTGGGACCCATGGGATGGGTACCATGCAGTATTACTTGAAAGGGTCTGCGTTGGCTCACCCAACCTCACCGAACCTCTCAGCCCCAAGAGTGTCCACCCTTATGTCTCAATCAGCTGTGGGTCTAGATATGGTCAATCCAGGTTGCATCACAGCCCCTGAACGAATTTTGGAAGAATTTCTCTCTCTTTCACTGTCTTTGTTTCACGGGTTTTGAAAAGTAATTTATTTTTATAATGGGGTTTAGCTGCTTTTCACGGCTGTGTTTATGCCGCTTTACACCCCCTTGACTCACTTACAGAGAGATATCAATACATAGGTTTGAAGATTCTTACTAGTCAGATATAATCTTGTGCGGTGAATAGGGGGTGTTGAGTCCAGTTCACTGAAAAAGGAATAGGTCTTGTCTCTTACATATTGGGTTTATGGAACGGTATCTGAGCTAATTTGAAACCCTTGTTTTATGCATCACCCCACCTCACCTTGCCCGTTCAGCAGCCATAGTGTGTTTTCTAAACGTGTGACTCTGTTCTGTTTTGTAATTCAGTTCAAGTGTAGCGGTTTTTACATTCCCTCTAGAAGTGATATCTTATGATAAGTGTCTTTTTCTGTGTGACTTATTTCACTTAGAATCGTCGTACCTAAATTCACTCATCGTGCTGCTACTAGCCTTATGACGTTGATTTCATGTCTGAGTGATATTCCATTGTACATGAGGACCACAACTTCTTTATCCATTTTTCTCTTTCCTAGGATATTTAAGGTGTAATGAAGTGGGGGTTCTTGTCAACAGAGCAGCCCTAAACTTTGGGGTGCCTGTGTCTTGCTGATTTTTAGTTTTCCCAATTTATACGCCCATGAGTGGAAGTGCCCTATGCTCTCCAAGCTGTGTTTTTTAGATGTTTCAGAACACACCGTACACTTCTCCAGAGTGGCTGTTGGCAATTTACATCCCACCCATCAGCGTAGCAAGGCTCCCATTTCTCCATGGCCGGTCCTGCATTTCTGGTTTGGACACTTTTTTCCGCATGGCCCTTTTGCCCGCTGGGAAGCGAGACTTCTTTGGAGCGCTGATTGGCCTTTCCAGGTTGCTTGGTTGGCCAAAAAGGGCGTATGCGTTATTTCCTGAATATATTCAGGAAAAAACGCATACGCCCTTTTTGGCCAAGGGCATCATTGTCCACGTTTTGCCGCTTTTCATGTGCTATCAAGGCGATTCGAATCTACCTCCTGAAATCTGTTTCCTGCAATTCTGCCTTGCTTTCAAAGCCTCTTCGTTGCCTTCCCTTAAAATATTTGTGGACGAGAGGTATCATTTAAAACTCTGCAGGTTTGTGAATTGCAGTGCCCCTGAGCTCCATTTTTCAACTCGCTTTTTTGGGAGCTGGCCGCAAAAGCGCAGGATTGCTTCAGGCCCTCTTCTGGTTCTGGGGGGCAGGCTGAGCTTGTGCTTAATTCTTCTTCCTGATGGGAAATTAGAGTGACCTGTGCCTGTCCCAACACCTAGAGCTAGTCTCTCATTGGTTCCCCCTCTTCCCGTTCATCCTCAGGACAAATTGCAACCTGTACGGAACAGGAGGTTAAAGGTGCTGATTCTCCAAGGAGGGAGATGGCTAGTAAATCGGCTGGAATGGCGAACCCGAGCAAAGGAGATGAGAAATGAGGTGCGTTTTAGAAACCTTTCCCGATCACACGGTGTACCATCTTCTGGGTTTCTCATGCCTGTTTTCGACGTAGGAAGATGCCCTTGAACCTGGAGATTTGGGACCCATGGGATGGGTACCATGCAGTATTACTTGAAAGGGTCTGCGTTGGCTCACCCAACCTCACCGAACCTCTCAGCCCCAAGAGTGTCCACCCTTATGTCTCAATCAGCTGTGGGTCTAGATATGGTCAATCCAGGTTGCATCACAGCCCCTGAACGAATTTTGGAAGAATTTCTCTCTCTTTCACTGTCTTTGTTTCACGGGTTTTGAAAAGTAATTTATTTTTATAATGGGGTTTAGCTGCTTTTCACGGCTGTGTTTATGCCGCTTTACACCCCCTTGACTCACTTACAGAGAGATATCAATACATAGGTTTGAAGATTCTTACTAGTCAGATATAATCTTGTGCGGTGAATAGGGGGTGTTGAGTCCAGTTCACTGAAAAAGGAATAGGTCTTGTCTCTTACATATTGGGTTTATGGAACGGTATCTGAGCTAATTTGAAACCCTTGTTTTATGCATCACCCCACCTCACCTTGCCCGTTCAGCAGCCATAGTGTGTTTTCTAAACGTGTGACTCTGTTCTGTTTTGTAATTCAGTTCAAGTGTAGCGGTTTTTACATTCCCTCTAGAAGTGATATCTTATGATAAGTGTCTTTTTCTGTGTGACTTATTTCACTTAGAATCGTCGTACCTAAATCCACTCATCGTGCTGCTACTAGCCTTATGACGTTGATTTCATGGCTGAGTGATATTCCATTGTACATGAGGACCACAACTTCTTTATCCATTTTTCTCTTTCCTAGGATATTTAAGGTGTAATGAAGTGGGGGTTCTTGTCAACAGAGCAGCCCTAAACTTTGGGGTGCCTGTGTCTTGCTGATTTTTAGTTTTCCCAATTTATACGCCCATGAGTGGAAGTGCCCTATGCTCTCCAAGCTGTGTTTTTTAGATGTTTCAGAACACACCGTACACTTCTCCAGAGTGGCTGTTGGCAATTTACATCCCACCCATCAGCGTAGCAAGGCTCCCATTTCTCCATGGCCGGTCCTGCATTTCTGGTTTGGACACTTTTTTCCGCATGGCCCTTTTGCCCGCTGGGAAGCGAGACTTCTTTGGAGCGCTGATTGGCCTTTCCAGGTTGCTTGGTTGGCCAAAAAGGGCGTATGCGTTTTTTCCTGAATATATTCAGGAAAAAACGCATACGCCCTTTTTGGCCAAGGGCATCATTGTCCACGTTTTGCCGCTTTTCATGTGCTTTCAAGGCGATTCGAATCTACCTCCTGAAATCTGTTTCCTGCAATTCTGCCTTGCTTTCAAAGCCTCTTCGTTGCCTTCCCTTAATATATTTGTGGACGAGAGGTATCATTTAAAACTCTGCAGGTTTGTGAATTGCAGTGCCCCTGAGCTCCATTTTTCAACTCGCTTTTTTGGGAGCTGGCCGCAAAAGCGCAGGATTGCTTCAGGCCCTCTTCTGGTTCTGGGGGGCAGGCTGAGCTTGTGCTTAATTCTTCTTCCTGATGGGAAAATAGAGTGACCTGTGCCTGTCCCAACACCTAGAGCTAGTCTCTCATTGGTTCCCCCTCTTCCCGTTCATCCTCAGGACAAATTGCAACCTGTACGGAACAGGAGGTTAAAGGTGCTGATTCTCCAAGGAGGGAGATGGCTAGTAAATCGGCTGGAATGGCGAACCCGAGCAAAGGAGATGAGAAATGAGGTGCGTTTTAGAAACCTTTCCCGATCACACGGTGTACCATCTTCTGGGTTTCTCATGCCTGTTTTCGACGTAGGAAGATGCCCTTGAACCTGGAGATTTGGGACCCATGGGATGGGTACCATGCAGTATTACTTGAAAGGGTCTGCGTTGGCTCACCCAACCTCACCGAACCTCTCAGCCCCAAGAGTGTCCACCCTTATGTCTCAATCAGCTGTGGGTCTAGATATGGTCAATCCAGGTTGCATCACAGCCCCTGAACGAATTTTGGAAGAATTTCTCTCTCTTTCACTGTCTTTGTTTCACGGGTTTTGAAAAGTAATTTATTTTTATAATGGGGTTTAGCTGCTTTTCACGGCTGTGTTTATGCCGCTTTACACCCCCTTGACTCACTTACAGAGAGATATCAATACATAGGTTTGAAGATTCTTACTAGTCAGATATATTCTTGTGCGGTGAATAGGGGGTGTTGAGTCCAGTTCACTGAAAAAGGAATAGGTCTTGTCTCTTTCATATTGGGTTTATGGAACGGTATCTGAGCTAATTTGAAACCCTTGTTTTATGCATCACCCCACCTCACCTTGCCCGTTCAGCAGCCATAGTGTGTTTTCTAAACGTGTGACTCTGTTCTGTTTTGTAATTCAGTTCAAGTGTAGCGGTTTTTACATTCCCTCTAGAAGTGATATCTTATGATAAGTGTCTTTTTCTGTGTGACTTATTTCACTTAGAATCGTCGTACCTAAATCCAATCATCGTGCTGCTACTAGCCTTATGACGTTGATTTCATGGCTGAGTGATATTCCATTGTACATGAGGACCACAACTTCTTTATCCATTTTTCTCTTTCCTAGGATATTTAAGGTGTAATGAAGTGGGGGTTCTTGTCAACAGAGCAGCCCTAAACTTTGGGGTGCCTGTGTCTTGCTGATTTTTAGTTTTCCCAATTTATACGCCCATGAGTGGAAGTGCCCTATGCTCTCCAAGCTGTGTTTTTTAGATGTTTCAGAACACACCGTACACTTCTCCAGAGTGGCTGTTGGCAATTTACATCCCACCCATCAGCGTAGCAAGGCTCCCATTTCTCCATGGCCGGTCCTGCATTTCTGGTTTGGACACTTTTTTCCGCATGGCCCTTTTGCCCGCTGGGAAGCGAGACTTCTTTGGAGCGCTGATTGGCCTTTCCAGGTTGCTTGGTTGGCCAAAAAGGGCGTATGCGTTTTTTCCTGAATATATTCAGGAAAAAACGCATACGCCCTTTTTGGCCAAGGGCATCATTGTCCACGTTTTGCCGCTTTTCATGTGCTTTCAAGGCGATTCGAATCTACCTCCTGAAATCTGTTTCCTGCAATTCTGCCTTGCTTTCAAAGCCTCTTCGTTGCCTTCCCTTAATATATTTGTGGACGAGAGGTATCATTTAAAACTCTGCAGGTTTGTGAATTGCAGTGCCCCTGAGCTCCATTTTTCAACTCGCTTTTTTGGGAGCTGGCCGCAAAAGCGCAGGATTGCTTCAGGCCCTCTTCTGGTTCTGGGGGGCAGGCTGAGCTTGTGCTTAATTCTTCTTCCTGATGGGAAAATAGAGTGACCTGTGCCTGTCCCAACACCTAGAGCTAGTCTCTCATTGGTTCCCCCTCTTCCCGTTCATCCTCAGGACAAATTGCAACCTGTACGGAACAGGAGGTTAAAGGTGCTGATTCTCCAAGGAGGGAGATGGCTAGTAAATCGGCTGGAATGGCGAACCCGAGCAAAGGAGATGAGAAATGAGGTGCGTTTTAGAAACCTTTCCCGATCACACGGTGTACCATCTTCTGGGTTTCTCATGCCTGTTTTCGACGTAGGAAGATGCCCTTGAACCTGGAGATTTGGGACCCATGGGATGGGTACCATGCAGTATTACTTGAAAGGGTCTGCGTTGGCTCACCCAACCTCACCGAACCTCTCAGCCCCAAGAGTGTCCACCCTTATGTCTCAATCAGCTGTGGGTCTAGATATGGTCAATCCAGGTTGCATCACAGCCCCTGAACGAATTTTGGAAGAATTTCTCTCTCTTTCACTGTCTTTGTTTCACGGGTTTTGAAAAGTAATTTATTTTTATAATGGGGTTTAGCTGCTTTTCACGGCTGTGTTTATGCCGCTTTACACCCCCTTGACTCACTTACAGAGAGATATCAATACATAGGTTTGAAGATTCTTACTAGTCAGATATATTCTTGTGCGGTGAATAGGGGGTGTTGAGTCCAGTTCACTGAAAAAGGAATAGGTCTTGTCTCTTACATATTGGGTTTATGGAACGGTATCTGAGCTAATTTGAAACCCTTGTTTTATGCATCACCCCACCTCACCTTGCCCGTTCAGCAGCCATAGTGTGTTTTCTAAACGTGTGACTCTGTTCTGTTTTGTAATTCAGTTCAAGTGTAGCGGTTTTTACATTCCCTCTAGAAGTGATATCTTATGATAAGTGTCTTTTTCTGTGTGACTTATTTCACTTAGAATCGTCGTACCTAAATTCACTCATCGTGCTGCTACTAGCCTTATGACGTTGATTTCATGTCTGAGTGATATTCCATTGTACATGAGGACCACAACTTCTTTATCCATTTTTCTCTTTCCTAGGATATTTAAGGTGTAATGAAGTGGGGGTTCTTGTCAACAGAGCAGCCCTAAACTTTGGGGTGCCTGTGTCTTGCTGATTTTTAGTTTTCCCAATTTATACGCCCATGAGTGGAAGTGCCCTATGCTCTCCAAGCTGTGTTTTTTAGATGTTTCAGAACACACCGTACACTTCTCCAGAGTGGCTGTTGGCAATTTACATCCCACCCATCAGCGTAGCAAGGCTCCCATTTCTCCATGGCCGGTCCTGCATTTCTGGTTTGGACACTTTTTTCCGCATGGCCCTTTTGCCCGCTGGGAAGCGAGACTTCTTTGGAGCGCTGATTGGCCTTTCCAGGTTGCTTGGTTGGCCAAAAAGGGCGTATGCGTTATTTCCTGAATATATTCAGGAAAAAACGCATACGCCCTTTTTGGCCAAGGGCATCATTGTCCACGTTTTGCCGCTTTTCATGTGCTTTCAAGGCGATTCGAATCTACCTCCTGAAATCTGTTTCCTGCAATTCTGCCTTGCTTTCAAAGCCTCTTCGTTGCCTTCCCTTAAAATATTTGTGGACGAGAGGTATCATTTAAAACTCTGCAGGTTTGTGAATTGCAGTGCCCCTGAGCTCCATTTTTCAACTCGCTTTTTTGGGAGCTGGCCGCAAAAGCGCAGGATTGCTTCAGGCCCTCTTCTGGTTCTGGGGGGCAGGCTGAGCTTGTGCTTAATTCTTCTTCCTGATGGGAAATTAGAGTGACCTGTGCCTGTCCCAACACCTAGAGCTAGTCTCTCATTGGTTCCCCCTCTTCCCGTTCATCCTCAGGACAAATTGCAACCTGTACGGAACAGGAGGTTAAAGATGCTGATTCTCCAAGGAGGGAGATGGCTAGTAAATCGGCTGGAATGGCGAACCCGAGCAAAGGAGATGAGAAATGAGGTGCGTTTTAGAAACCTTTCCCGATCACACGGTGTACCATCTTCTGGGTTTCTCATGCCTGTTTTCGACGTAGGAAGATGCCCTTGAACCTGGAGATTTGGGACCCATGGGATGGGTACCATGCAGTATTACTTGAAAGGGTCTGCGTTGGCTCACCCAACCTCACCGAACCTCTCAGCCCCAAGAGTGTCCACCCTTATGTCTCAATCAGCTGTGGGTCTAGATATGGTCAATCCAGGTTGCATCACAGCCCCTGAACGAATTTTGTAAGAATTTCTCTCTCTTTCACTGTCTTTGTTTCACGGGTTTTGAAAAGTAATTTATTTTTATAATGGGGTTTAGCTGCTTTTCACGGCTGTGTTTATGCCGCTTTACACCCCCTTGACTCACTTACAGAGAGATATCAATACATAGGTTTGAAGATTCTTACTAGTCAGATATAATCTTGTGCGGTGAATAGGGGGTGTTGAGTCCAGTTCACTGAAAAAGGAATAGGTCTTGTCTCTTACATATTGGGTTTATGGAACGGTATCTGAGCTAATTTGAAACCCTTGTTTTATGCATCACCCCACCTCACCTTGCCCGTTCAGCAGCCATAGTGTGTTTTCTAAACGTGTGACTCTGTTCTGTTTTGTAATTCAGTTCAAGTGTAGCGGTTTTTACATTCCCTCTAGAAGTGATATCTTATGATAAGTGTCTTTTTCTGTGTGACTTATTTCACTTAGAATCGTCGTACCTAAATCCACTCATCGTGCTGCTACTAGCCTTATGACGTTGATTTCATGTCTGAGTGATATTCCATTGTACATGAGGACCACAACTTCTTTATCCATTTTTCTCTTTCCTAGGATATTTAAGGTGTAATGAAGTGGGGGTTCTTGTCAACAGAGCAGCCCTAAACTTTGGGGTGCCTGTGTCTTGCTGATTTTTAGTTTTCCCAATTTATACGCCCATGAGTGGAAGTGCCCTATGCTCTCCAAGCTGTGTTTTTTAGATGTTTCAGAACACACCGTACACTTCTCCAGAGTGGCTGTTGGCAATTTACATCCCACCCATCAGCGTAGCAAGGCTCCCATTTCTCCATGGCCGGTCCTGCATTTCTGGTTTGGACACTTTTTTCCGCATGGCCCTTTTGCCCGCTGGGAAGCGAGACTTCTTTGGAGCGCTGATTGGCCTTTCCAGGTTGCTTGGTTGGCCAAAAAGGGCGTATGCGTTTTTTCCTGAATATATTCAGGAAAAAACGCATACGCCCTTTTTGGCCAAGGGCATCATTGTCCACGTTTTGCCGCTTTTCATGTGCTTTCAAGGCGATTCGAATCTACCTCCTGAAATCTGTTTCCTGCAATTCTGCCTTGCTTTCAAAGCCTCTTCGTTGCCTTCCCTTAATATATTTGTGGACGAGAGGTATCATTTAAAACTCTGCAGGTTTGTGAATTGCAGTGCCCCTGAGCTCCATTTTTCAACTCGCTTTTTTGGGAGCTGGCCGCAAAAGCGCAGGATTGCTTCAGGCCCTCTTCTGGTTCTGGGGGACAGGCTGAGCTTGTGCTTAATTCTTCTTCCTGATGGGAAAATAGAGTGACCTGTGCCTGTCCCAACACCTAGAGCTAGTCTCTCATTGGTTCCCCCTCTTCCCGTTCATCCTCCGGACAAATTGCAACCTGTACGGAACAGGAGGTTAAAGGTGCTGATTCTCCAAGGAGGGAGATGGCTAGTAAATCGGCTGGAATGGCGAACCCGAGCAAAGGAGATGAGAAATGAGGTGCATTTTAGAAACCTTTCGCGATCACACGGTGTACCATCTTCTGGGTTTCTCATGCCTGTTTTCGACGTAGGAAGATGCCCTTGAACCTGGAGATTTGGGACCCATGGGATGGGTACCATGCAGTATTACTTGAAAGGGTCTGCGTTGGCTCACCCAACCTCACCGAACCTCTCAGCCCCAAGAGTGTCCACCCTTATGTCTCAATCAGCTGTGGGTCTAGATATGGTCAATCCAGGTTGCATCACAGCCCCTGAACGAATTTTGGAAGAATTTCTCTCTCTTTCACTGTCTTTGTTTCACGGGTTTTGAAAAGTAATTTATTTTTATAATGGGGTTTAGCTGCTTTTCACGGCTGTGTTTATGCCGCTTTACACCCCCTTGACTCACTTACAGAGAGATATCAATACATAGGTTTGAAGATTCTTACTAGTCAGATATATTCTTGTGCGGTGAATAGGGGGTGTTGAGTCCAGTTCACTGAAAAAGGAATAGGTCTTGTCTCTTTCATATTGGGTTTATGGAACGGTATCTGAGCTAATTTGAAACCCTTGTTTTATGCATCACCCCACCTCACCTTGCCCGTTCAGCAGCCATAGTGTGTTTTCTAAACGTGTGACTCTGTTCTGTTTTGTAATTCAGTTCAAGTGTAGCGGTTTTTACATTCCCTCTAGAAGTGATATCTTATGATAAGTGTCCTTTTCTGTGTGACTTATTTCACTTAGAATCGTCGTACCTAAATCCACTCATCGTGCTGCTACTAGCCTTATGACGTTGATTTCATGGCTGAGTGATATTCCATTGTACATGAGGACCACAACTTCTTTATCCATTTTTCTCTTTCCTAGGATATTTAAGGTGTAATGAAGTGGGGGTTCTTGTCAACAGAGCAGCCCTAAACTTTGGGGTGCCTGTGTCTTGCTGATTTTTAGTTTTCCCAATTTATACGCCCATGAGTGGAAGTGCCCTATGCTCTCCAAGCTGTGTTTTTTAGATGTTTCAGAACACACCGTACACTTCTCCAGAGTGGCTGTTGGCAATTTACATCCCACCCATCAGCGTAGCAAGGCTCCCATTTCTCCATGGCCGGTCCTGCATTTCTGGTTTGGACACTTTTTCCGCATGGCCCTTTTGCCCGCTGGGAAGCGAGACTTCTTTGGAGCGCTGATTGGCCTTTCCAGGTTGCTTGGTTGGCCAAAAAGGGCGTATGCGTTTTTTCCTGAATATATTCAGGAAAAAACGCATACGCCCTTTTTGGCCAAGGGCATCATTGTCCACGTTTTGCCGCTTTTCATGTGCTTTCAAGGCGATTCGAATCTACCTCCTGAAATCTGTTTCCTGCAATTCTGCCTTGCTTTCAAAGCCTCTTCGTTGCCTTCCCTTAATATATTTGTGGACGAGAGGTATCATTTAAAACTCTGCAGGTTTGTGAATTGCAGTGCCCCTGAGCTCCATTTTTCAACTCGCTTTTTTGGGAGCTGGCCGCAAAAGCGCAGGATTGCTTCAGGCCCTCTTCTGGTTCTGGGGGGCAGGCTGAGCTTGTGCTTAATTCTTCTTCCTGATGGGAAAATAGAGTGACCTGTGCCTGTCCCAACACCTAGAGCTAGTCTCTCATTGGTTCCCCCTCTTCCCGTTCATCCTCAGGACAAATTGCAACCTGTACGGAACAGGAGGTTAAAGGTGCTGATTCTCCAAGGAGGGAGATGGCTAGTAAATCGGCTGGAATGGCGAACCCGAGCAAAGGAGATGAGAAATGAGGTGCGTTTTAGAAACCTTTCCCGATCACACGGTGTACCATCTTCTGGGTTTCTCATGCCTGTTTTCGACGTAGGAAGATGCCCTTGAACCTGGAGATTTGGGACCCATGGGATGGGTACCATGCAGTATTACTTGAAAGGGTCTGCGTTGGCTCACCCAACCTCACCGAACCTCTCAGCCCCAAGAGTGTCCACCCTTATGTCTCAATCAGCTGTGGGTCTAGATATGGTCAATCCAGGTTGCATCACAGCCCCTGAACGACTTTTGGAAGAATTTCTCTCTCTTTCACTGTCTTTGTTTCACGGGTTTTGAAAAGTAATTTATTTTTATAATGGGGTTTAGCTGCTTTTCACGGCTGTGTTTATGCCGCTTTACACCCCCTTGACTCACTTACAGAGAGATATCAATACATAGGTTTGAAGATTCTTACTAGTCAGATATATTCTTGTGCGGTGAATAGGGGGTGCTGAGTCCAGTTCACTGAAAAAGGAATAGGTCTTGTCTCTTACATATTGGGTTTATGGAACGGTATCTGAGCTAATTTGAAACCCTTGTTTTATGCATCACCCCACCTCACCTTGCCCGTTCAGCAGCCATAGTGTGTTTTCTAAACGTGTGACTCTGTTCTGTTTTGTAATTCAGTTCAAGTGTAGCGGTTTTTACATTCCCTCTAGAAGTGATATCTTATGATAAGTGTCTTTTTCTGTGTGACTTATTTCACTTAGAATCGTCGTACCTAAATTCACTCATCGTGCTGCTACTAGCCTTATGACGTTGATTTCATGTCTGAGTGATATTCCATTGTACATGAGGACCACAACTTCTTTATCCATTTTTCTCTTTCCTAGGATATTTAAGGTGTAATGAAGTGGGGGTTCTTGTCAACAGAGCAGCCCTAAACTTTGGGGTGCCTGTGTCTTGCTGATTTTTAGTTTTCCCAATTTATACGCTCATGAGTGGAAGTGCCCTATGCTCTCCAAGCTGTGTTTTTTAGATGTTTCAGAACACACCGTACACTTCTCCAGAGTGGCTGTTGGCAATTTACATCCCACCCATCAGCGTAGCAAGGCTCCCATTTCTCCATGGCCGGTCCTGCATTTCTGGTTTGGACACTTTTTTCCGCATGGCCCTTTTGCCCGCTGGGAAGCGAGACTTCTTTGGAGCGCTGATTGGCCTTTCCAGGTTGCTTGGTTGGCCAAAAAGGGCGTATGCGTTATTTCCTGAATATATTCAGGAAAAAACGCATACGCCCTTTTTGGCCAAGGGCATCATTGTCCACGTTTTGCCGCTTTTCATGTGCTTTCAAGGCGATTCGAATCTACCTCCTGAAATCTGTTTCCTGCAATTCTGCCTTGCTTTCAAAGCCTCTTCGTTGCCTTCCCTTAAAATATTTGTGGACGAGAGGTATCATTTAAAACTCTGCAGGTTTGTGAATTGCAGTGCCCCTGAGCTCCATTTTTCAACTCGCTTTTTTGGGAGCTGGCCGCAAAAGCGCAGGATTGCTTCAGGCCCTCTTCTGGTTCTGGGGGGCAGGCTGAGCTTGTGCTTAATTCTTCTTCCTGATGGGAAATTAGAGTGACCTGTGCCTGTCCCAACACCTAGAGCTAGTCTCTCATTGGTTCCCCCTCTTCCCGTTCATCCTCAGGACAAATTGCAACCTGTACGGAACAGGAGGTTAAAGGTGCTGATTCTCCAAGGAGGGAGATGGCTAGTAAATCGGCTGGAATGGCGAACCCGAGCAAAGGAGATGAGAAATGAGGTGCGTTTTAGAAACCTTTCCCGATCACACGGTGTACCATCTTCTGGGTTTCTCATGCCTGTTTTCGACGTAGGAAGATGCCCTTGAACCTGGAGATTTGGGACCCATGGGATGGGTACCATGCAGTATTACTTGAAAGGGTCTGCGTTGGCTCACCCAACCTCACCGAACCTCTCAGCCCCAAGAGTGTCCACCCTTATGTCTCAATCAGCTGTGGGTCTAGATATGGTCAATCCAGGTTGCATCACAGCCCCTGAACGAATTTTGTAAGAATTTCTCTCTCTTTCACTGTCTTTGTTTCACGGGTTTTGAAAAGTAATTTATTTTTATAATGGGGTTTAGCTGCTTTTCACGGCTGTGTTTATGCCGCTTTACACCCCCTTGACTCACTTACAGAGAGATATCAATACATAGGTTTGAAGATTCTTACTAGTCAGATATAATCTTGTGCGGTGAATAGGGGGTGTTGAGTCCAGTTCACTGAAAAAGGAATAGGTCTTGTCTCTTACATATTGGGTTTATGGAACGGTATCTGAGCTAATTTGAAACCCTTGTTTTATGCATCACCCCACCTCACCTTGCCCGTTCAGCAGCCATAGTGTGTTTTCTAAACGTGTGACTCTGTTCTGTTTTGTAATTCAGTTCAAGTGTAGCGGTTTTTACATTCCCTCTAGAAGTGATATCTTATGATAAGTGTCTTTTTCTGTGTGACTTATTTCACTTAGAATCGTCGTACCTAAATCCACTCATCGTGCTGCTACTAGCCTTATGACGTTGATTTCATGTCTGAGTGATATTCCATTGTACATGAGGACCACAACTTCTTTATCCATTTTTCTCTTTCCTAGGATATTTAAGGTGTAATGAAGTGGGGGTTCTTGTCAACAGAGCAGCCCTAAACTTTGGGGTGCCTGTGTCTTGCTGATTTTTAGTTTTCCCAATTTATACGCCCATGAGTGGAAGTGCCCTATGCTCTCCAAGCTGTGTTTTTTAGATGTTTCAGAACACACCGTACACTTCTCCAGAGTGGCTGTTGGCAATTTACATCCCACCCATCAGCGTAGCAAGGCTCCCATTTCTCCATGGCCGGTCCTGCATTTCTGGTTTGGACACTTTTTTCCGCATGGCCCTTTTGCCCGCTGGGAAGCGAGACTTCTTTGGAGCGCTGATTGGCCTTTCCAGGTTGCTTGGTTGGCCAAAAAGGGCGTATGCGTTTTTTCCTGAATATATTCAGGAAAAAACGCATACGCCCTTTTTGGCCAAGGGCATCATTGTCCACGTTTTGCCGCTTTTCATGTGCTTTCAAGGCGATTCGAATCTACCTCCTGAAATCTGTTTCCTGCAATTCTGCCTTGCTTTCAAAGCCTCTTCGTTGCCTTCCCTTAAAATATTTGTGGACGAGAGGTATCATTTAAAACTCTGCAGGTTTGTGAATTGCAGTGCCCCTGAGCTCCATTTTTCAACTCGCTTTTTTGGGAGCTGGCCGCAAAAGCGCAGGATTGCTTCAGGCCCTCTTCTGGTTCTGGGGGGCAGGCTGAGCTTGTGCTTAATTCTTCTTCCTGATGGGAAAATAGAGTGACCTGTGCCTGTCCCAACACCTAGAGCTAGTCTCTCATTGGTTCCCCCTCTTCCCGTTCATCCTCAGGACAAATTGCAACCTGTACGGAACAGGAGGTTAAAGGTGCTGATTCTCCAAGGAGGGAGATGGCTAGTAAATCGGCTGGAATGGCGAACCCGAGCAAAGGAGATGAGAAATGAGGTGCGTTTTAGAAACCTTTCCCGATCACACGGTGTACCATCTTCTGGGTTTCTCATGCCTGTTTTCGACGTAGGAAGATGCCCTTGAACCTGGAGATTTGGGACCCATGGGATGGGTACCATGCAGTATTACTTGAAAGGGTCTGCGTTGGCTCACCCAACCTCACCGAACCTCTCAGCCCCAAGAGTGTCCACCCTTATGTCTCAATCAGCTGTGGGTCTAGATATGGTCAATCCAGGTTGCATCACAGCCCCTGAACGAATTTTGTAAGAATTTCTCTCTCTTTCACTGTCTTTGTTTCACGGGTTTTGAAAAGTAATTTATTTTTATAATGGGGTTTAGCTGCTTTTCACGGCTGTGTTTATGCCGCTTTACACCCCCTTGACTCACTTACAGAGAGATATCAATACATAGGTTTGAAGATTCTTACTAGTCAGATATAATCTTGTGCGGTGAATAGGGGGTGTTGAGTCCAGTTCACTGAAAAAGGAATAGGTCTTGTCTCTTACATATTGGGTTTATGGAACGGTATCTGAGCTAATTTGAAACCCTTGTTTTATGCATCACCCCACCTCACCTTGCCCGTTCAGCAGCCATAGTGTGTTTTCTAAACGTGTGACTCTGTTCTGTTTTGTAATTCAGTTCAAGTGTAGCGGTTTTTACATTCCCTCTAGAAGTGATATCTTATGATAAGTGTCTTTTTCTGTGTGACTTATTTCACTTAGAATCGTCGTACCTAAATCCACTCATCGTGCTGCTACTAGCCTTATGACGTTGATTTCATGTCTGAGTGATATTCCATTGTACATGAGGACCACAACTTCATTATCACCTTTAAATATCCT